>NW_009632985.1:0-38875 GCF_000690535.1 Cariama cristata | reverse complement strand
CCACCGATCTTTAGGATCAAAGTCCGTACTGTCCAATGTTGTCTCTTTCGGCAGGGCGGAGGGGATGGCTGCAGGTGCTCCCGTAAAACCGGGTAAAAACTGTGCTTCAAAGCATTTTTATCTTCAGCTCCCCTTGTGCGCTTGCTTCATTACTTGCTTTCTCATTCTATTTCCTTCAAGGCTATGTTGAGTTGTTCCAAGGTCTCTCGCAACACTCCCTGTGAATCCCACAAAATCCTTTGAGTTGTGTAGTATCAATCAACTTGATTGGTAAAGCTGTTCTCCAGTCTAGTTTTGCAAAGTGCGGTAGAAGTCTGGTAGTAACTTCATATATGTTTATCTAAGGATAAATCAAAGATCTGTGCTTAATTGTACACTTAATTCTGTACTCTGGTGCAGCCTGTTGTATAGGTTGTCTGGGAAAGCTTTACTTGTGTTTTTCATGCAGAACACAAACAAATGCAGTCTTTAGAACTCTGAACTGTTTCAGAGGAACTAATATTTTATCATCAATGCAGCTTTTTAATTTACTTTTTGTTAAAACTGTGCTTTGTGTCACTTTTTTGTAGACATCAAAGCTGTTGCTGATTATAAATATGTACATGGTATCTGCAGCGTAGTGTGTAATGAAATTTAGGAAGCGCACCTTTAATTGTTGGGCAAAATTCAGTAAACTCAAAACTTTAATGACAGTGTCAACAGCGAAGTAAATAGTGTTATGTATTAGTCTTAAAATGGTGAATGAACACATGATATTCTTAAAATACCCACAAATGTCAATAGTTTGGCCTTTAAGCTGCAGTTTCTAAGGGAAGTGTAAGTCTGGGTCTGGCATATGAGAATTCAGTGTGGTCAGTGTAACAGATAGTTTGAACCTGTGTTTGAAATACAGAGGATCTCTTTGCACCTTAAAAGCTATCCAGGTAAAGATCCATCCTTTTGTTCTGCTATTCTCTCCTCTTAGACAGCCTTAATTATTGCATGGGCTATCTAGTGCAACTTTGGCCTTTATTTTCATAAAATACTGGCTCAACCTGGAATTTACAACTCATGCTTTCTGCCATCTTCAGTGAAAAAGACCTGGTAGTCCAAGGTCTTAAGTGAACTGGCATTAACGGATTCAGTTAGTTATTTCATTACTAATGCCTAGTTTGTAGTGTGAATGTGCTTTATCTAACTGGGTGCAATGCTATTTACTTCCTGTTTCTCCTATTTCTTATGTAAATATAACACTCCTCATAAAAAAACACAACAAAAAAACCCAACCAAACAAAAAACCCTCACACACCTAAGTAAGACACCCCAACCCCAAGAACTTAGTACCAAGTTTTCTAAGTGTTTTGAGAACTGTTTTTTTCTGAGCTTGGAATGTCACTATCAATCTTTTGTTACTGCAAAAATAACGGAATTCTCATTTTCTGAAAGTTAAATCATGACTTTCTGTTTTTGCATGAAAAAAGTGCTTTGGATAGTATTGACTACTTTGTAGCTAAAGTGAAAATAAGTATTCCTCGTTATCAGATTCATGATGTCAGCCACCATAAATGAGTTTGTAATCAGAATTTTCATTTTAGAGATGGTTTGTGTTTCTGTCTAGCTATGTGTTGTCCATGGAGAAGCAAACAAACATTTCTAATAGGCTTTTTTAAATTATTATTATTTTAAAATAAGATCTCTACTTTGGATTGTTACTGACTTTGGATCAGGATTTTTGCTAAGCAGTTGCAAGTGAGTAATTTAAGAAAAGAAGCAATGTCTGATTTCTGTTTATGAAATTTGTAGATAATGATCTCTGCAAAAGTATAATTGTAAATTGAATAATTTGTTATAGTCTCCCCAATGAACCAAGAAAGAGGTTTCATAACAGTTCTGAGAGTGAATAAGAGTTTTGTTTAGCCCAGCCACATGGGGAGAACCTCATAAATAAAGTATATAAGCAGATTTAGAATGTATTTGAAATCATATTGTCATCTACATGTTTCTTGGGTTATCTTAGTGTGACAAACTCTTGGTGTACTTCAACAGTACTCTTGAATGCTTTGCTGCCGAAATGTGGAGATATCGGACTTCTTGAACTACTAGCAAAGGCCAAGAAACTTGTTCAGGGTTTTGTGTTCTTCAGCAGTACTCAGTGCTGCAAAACGTTACTGCTGGTGGAGGATGAGAAGAATGCTATCTGAACATAGCACAGCCTTTTGGAGGGAACCAAGTTTTATCTCTCAATACAAGCGCTTGTGAAAGTAGTATAATTGTTAACATCTGCAAAATGCTCTCAAGACCTGTGTTAAAACAGTTTCTTTTGTAGAAACAAACAAACCAAACCCCAAAGTGTAATAAAAATGGACACGGTCAGCTGCTTATATTAAAACTTTATCCTTAAGGCTGTGAACAAATAACTTCAAAAATAATGTTGTGACTAATACAATTACGTGATTATGCAAGGAAGAAATATTCTAACTGAAAATAATTATGTTTGCAGCAATCCCATTGTTCCTCTAAATTTTTTTACCTCTAGAATACCTATCTTGGGCATATTCATTTGCTTCTATGTCTTGTGAGAACTGGAAGTGTAGGAAACCTACTTTGGTTTTGTGGTCAAAAAATCAGAATGAATTTTGGCCTAATTACCAATTGTGTAGAAATTTGCAGAAGATTTTGACACATGAAAATCTGGAAAAGCATAAATAAATTGGAACAGAACTAACTTGCTTTCCAAAGTGGGATGAATTTTGCATACCTTAAACAATCCATAAATTAGGTTTTTATTTAAGTTCTCTTTAGAGGTAATTTGGAGCATGCCAAGATGCATGTACAGGAGTAAAAAGCGAGCTTACGTGGTTAGTTTTATATGACTGCCTGCTGCATAGACAGCTGAAATTAGGTTAAAGGAAGCCCACACCGACTGCTTGGGTATCAGCTCTAATTTCCAATATTAGATTCCACTGTTAATTGTAGATGGAATATTAATAATAGGAATAATTGATTTTTTTATTAAAAAAAATTCTAAGATTAAATAGTGTTCTCTGTGCGTGAAAACGGCTCAGTTTGTGTCCCTAACTGTTACAGGCTTTGTGGCCAGTGATGCTGGTAAAATAGTGTTTGAATGACAGAAAAAAGTGGTGTTAGCTGCTATACAGTCTATTGCATTACTGTTTTTTTGTTTTACTGTGATGCACACAAAGGAGAATGTACATGCATAATACAATTACAAGTGAGATATTAGCTCTTATGCTGCTCCAGAAATTAAATTACATTGAGGGGAGGAGTGTTGGGCTGTCCTTTGAGATGGTTTTCTGGTAAATAAATATCTGCTGTTTGTCAGTTATAAAGAGGTAAATAAACCAATGGGTTTGTTTGTTTGTCAAGCCTAGCATTTCAGTTCTAACTCTGATTTGTACTCTGATTCACGCTAAAATTCTTTGAAGAAATTTAGCCCCTCAATTAAGATTTAGCTCTTGATACTTCAGGCAGGGAGGATTATGGCAACTCTACTTGCCATCATCACAGGTCGTAGCCGTATCTGAAGCTTTGTCCAGGTTGCCTGCCTAGCGAAGCATGTCCGAGAGTCTGTGCGTTCCTCTTGAGATACTGTGAGCATGGTGTATGTGCCTCTACCGGCTTAGGTTTAATGCTGAGATACATGCCTGTAAAAGCAAAGTGGCCTAAGTTTTTTATTAAAGTTCAGCCCTCTTGGGAATCTTTTTATTTATTTTTAAAAAAATGTTTTAAGGATTACTGCAGCTTAATTAGCATGTCCATTGCCACATTGCTGTGTTTTTCACTGCTGTTATCTGTGCTGGCTAGACTAAAGCTAGTCAGGCTATGTCCATCAGTGTCTTCAGCATGCCTTAACTTGTCAGGTAGGTAAAACCTCCATAAGAACTAGGTGAGCGTCTGTCTGAATTAGTCACGTCCAAATGGAAAGATCTGAAGTTGTTTTAATACGTACTAATTTCCACTTATTTAACTGAACATAATGAAGTAGGGGAGTGGTGGTTTTCTTTAAGGGACTTCAGAAGCTGACAACAGGGGAGAATAAAACCTCGACAGGTCGAGTCATTTTTTGCCAGCCACTCCTGCCACCTTCTCACAGGGATGATTATTCTTTTAGTAGTCTGGCTGAGTAGACTTTATCACTGTGAAGCTTCCTGGTCTTTCTTTACGATAGTCTCACTGTGCCTAATTGTTCGGCTTTCATTTATCTTCACTAATCTGTCTTTCTTATGGTTACTTTCATAGATGTGTTTTGTCTGTAATTCTCTCTAAATTCTGGTTTTCATCTCTCAGTTACTAAAGAAAACACAATGGCTTGCGCAAAAGACTTGCACTTGGTGTGCTTAAGCAGTGAAACTCTCTCTGGTCTAATCCCCTTCCAGAAGGAAAGCAGTAACGTGAATACTGTCCTCTGTGTTCTTAATCATTCCCCCCACCCCCCACCCCCCCCAAGTAAAGACAACATAAACCTTTTGGAGGAGAAGAACATAAAACCAGTTGGTAGAGTATCCACTACAGTTTTACCACAGTGTTTTTTCTTGACAATGAGATAAAAGTTAGCCAAAAGTTTGGACACCCATTCATTGCTTTTATTGTCTAGTGTGTTGGCGTGTATGGGAGTATGCTCACTTAGGATTTTTATGTTTTTGTTCCATGGACTATCTTTGTTTCATGGAACTCAGGTGATCCACATGATGATGAACCTTGTTCTACAGACTGTGTCTGTACCCAAGTAGGGGAGCTCTAAAAAGTTCGGGGAACTGTGGTGGAGATGTTTAGATAAACTGTATAATTGTAGTGGTGGCTGCAAATAGAATTACTTGCTTTGGAAGAGAACTGGTAACATTCAGAAATAAAATGCCTTAATTGTCAAAAGATAACGAAGACTGAGAAGCAATAAAACAAGTGAAGAGGAAACATTAACCTACTTGGAACTGAGGCTTGCCTACCTCAAAAATTGAGATTAATTAGGGACTAAGGCAAACAAATAATTCTCTGTTGCAGAGTGGATAGCTCCCTCTTTAAGAAATGTTCCTTGCAAAACAATCTTGCATGATGAAAACTAACACCACATAGCTACTGTCCAAGACCAAAGACTTGATAACTTAAGAATGTGGAAAACTGTACGCATGTCACAAGGTGGTGCTTGCCCAGGAGAGTTCATGCTTTGGAATGTAAACTGTCCTTGGGTGAAGCTGGGGCAAGAATTCCCCAGAGTAGCTTTCCGAGGTCACCTCTGCTCTCTTCCAAAATTGATGGAGATAATAAGCTCTTCCCAGGCAAGTAAGTCTCTCTGAAGCTGCCTGTATTGCTCATTGGCAGATGGAATATACTAGACACATTCTTTTCTTGCAGTACATATTATATACTGTGCTGCAGTCTGTTCTGTTCTGTTTTGTCAAAGTACATTTGTGATTCTTGTTGAGGAAATGGTCATCTAGTGTATGGGAAATGAGAACACCAACCAAAGTTACTCATGACCTTGGGGTGTTTGGTAAGTGTAATGATGAGAAGATACTGCAAAGACCGAAGTCTTGAAGAATCAAGTAGACGGTACTTCTGTTGATGTTGTCATTATCATTTGTGCCTGTGTCTAACTTAATGAGTAAAACCTATATGGCAGATAACTCCCATTTCCTCAGCACAAATTGCAAACGCAGTTCAACCACAATGGGATTGAACGGACTGCAGCACAGCTTACAATGCATACTGCAACAAAATTGATCTTCTCTACTCCTTCTGCCAATACAGGCATAACAAATACAGCAAGCAAGTAGTTGTTGCAGATTTTTAGTAAATATTTACCTTTGCTGAAGTGGATAAACATTTTGTTTTGATGCTGTGTTACTAAACTTACTGATACTTTTCTAGTAGTGCAAAAAATTCTGCAATGTACAGCAATATGAACATCTCTTGCATGTAGGTGGGCTCAGCAAGTAAGCTGGTGTAAGGCAGCTGCCAATTAACGTTTTGGTGGTAGTTGTCAGGGCTGTGAGAAAAGCAATAGGCATGTAAACAGTACACTGCTATCTACAAATATTTTTGGTCAGCTAGGTGTTTACTTCCAGAAGCTTAAAAAAGACCTCTGTTTGTGAATATTGTTTTTCCAACAGTTTTGATCAAAGCACCTGTCAGCAATTTCCAGCAAATTGTGTTTCTTTCCGTGCAACCCTTCCCCTCGGTAAGAGCAGTACTGAACTTTCTCATAATTTTTTCGCTTATAGCAATTACTTTTGTAACAGTGCGGTATATGGTGGTCACTGTCTGTAGGGGAGGAGTCTTCTATTTGCTTGTTAGGTTCATCTTGTAAGTTGGTTCAGATTTCAAAATGCAGAGATACTTCCACTTCAATTATATTAAAATAATTTAGTGTAGCCTTGTTGAATTGATTACCGTAGTCACTGAAAATATGGACCAAAAAATCCAGCTGTTCAGTCTCTTGCTTTTTATGTATTCAGTGTACAGTACTTCTTTAACTTGCAATATTTTCATTTGAGATAATCAGTTTTTTCTTTCATTTTCAATTTCTTTAGTGGTTACTTTTTTTTTTATAAATAGGAAAAAAAGTATTGCTTGGAGTGATCCTTTCTTAAGGAGATACTCTTGGAAATCTCTTTAATTTATATTGGCTGAAAGAGAAGGGAGTGAAGAGTTACAGACAAAAGAAAGGAATTTTTCTTTGTCAAGCAGAATGTAATGGGAGCCACAGGTCTGAGAACTTCTGAGTACTAGAGTCAGTTTAATCTTTTTTTTTTTTTTCTCTCCAGAGCTCATTTTATACTACAGTGCTTTTTTTTTTTTAAGTTGCTAGTTGATACAAAAAGCTCTACTGATCTTCCATGTTATTTTTTTCTTAACATTGTTCATGGCATATTTGAATGCTTTGCTTTTCCTGCACTTGACTTTAGGTTTTAACTTAAAAGCATAAGAGGAGTCGGAAGAATGCACAGTCTGAATGTTCAAAACACAGTAAGGGTAAAGGCATCATGAAGTGAGCGTGCTTGGAGTCTAGGATTAGTGGGCATAGTAAAAAAGGCAAACGAGAAAAAAGCACCACCAACAACAAAAAAGGAGGGGCTTTGGTTGATATTTACCTGTATTGCAATAACAGAACCTAGTCTTTGAATTGTTTAGTCTTACTAAATCTACCTAATCTCTTTGGACATACTGCTAAAAAGTTGCTCTTCGCCTTAGTAATGATTCCTAAGTGCACAAGAACTGTCTTTTCACTTGTTGCTGTTCTATATAAGAAATGGGTATAAAAGGGAAGATTAGAGAATAAAGGCACAAAGACTGTTCTATCTGTGACCCTACTTGTAAATTTTACATTGAGGTGACTTCTTATTCTATTTTAATGAAAATGGAGGAGTAGAAATAGATATAACCCCACCTTGAGACTGACACCTCTGATATTGTTAACATTGCATAACTTTAGATACTAAAAAGAAACAGATTCAATTGACCAAACAAGTTTATTCCCTATGGTTTGTGTGAAGGTTACAAAGTCTGTCTTTCTGCTCTTATCAAAACCTGCTTCTTTTTTTCCTTGCAGGTCATGGCAACCATAAAGAAAACAGTCCTTTCCTGAACAGTTCAGAAGCTGGCAAGGGAGGTGATTACTATGACAGAAATCTGGCCTTGTTTGAGGTAACTTCTAACTGCTTTTTGTACTTCTAATGTAATTTGTGATCTTCCAAGATGGGAGGGATTGAGCACATCGTATTACGTGGAAGACAGGGCATTGCAAAGTCCCAGGCAGTAAGTTGGTCCCTAACTCGTGCTGCATGACAAATCTAAAAGCCATCGGTGTGTTTAGGGGTATGTCTACAACGTAACAAAATATAACATACTGGAGGTGACCTGAATAATTTAAATGGTGAAGCTGTGGCACTGTGGGATAATCAGTGTGGAAAATGAGCATGTGCTGACTTACTGTGTTAAGAAGGACCATGTTATTCTGTAGGAGAGTGCCTAAATGCAGGTACTCAGGTTAACCTGCGTGTCTTGTATTTCAGTTGCAGTATATCAGTAATATGGGGTTCCCGCCCCCCCCCCCCCCCTTTTTTTTGGGTGGCCCCCGCTTTTTTGTGGGTGTATGTCTGTTGTCTGAGGTACCAGTAGGCAGAGATATCCTGTGTGATGAAAAAGCTCAGATATTACAACCACTCGGGACTGTGAGGCAGAGAGGTATGACTCCATGTGGAAGTAAGGAGGACCAGACCCTCAAGTGAGGGGCCAGTTGGAGCCACACCCAAGTCCAGCAGAATCCTCCTTTACATCCCCACCTCGCTGGCATGGCATTAAGTGCAAATATATCATGGTGCGCTAAGATGAAGTTTCTAAAAAATGTTTTCAGAAGCTCAGGTGCTGGGCAGTGGTGCAGAGTCTTTGCGTGGCTCTGCAGCTGCTTTCCAGCTGGGCTTCAGAGTTACAGCTCCACAGCAGTACTGACAGCATGTACTCCATGTTTGCCATTCTGGGAACTCGGTGTGGGGCAGCCTGAGCTGGCTCTACACCCCCCCAGGCTGGCGCCTGCGGAGTGCAGCTGCGTGGCATAGAGCCTGGGCAAGTACAAGTGACCTGCTGCTAGATAGGAGCTCACCGTGGAAATGGTACAACCACGTTTGCAGGCAGCGTGCTTGAGCTAAAAGACTTTGAAGCGTGCTCCCAGCTGTGGGGTCTCCTCCCTCCAAGGCACGGTAAATCTGTGATCAGGATAAACTCGCCTGTAGGTCGTGGAGAGTTGGCCACTTGTGGCCTGGCCGCTGCTAGTCACAGCCCTGCCTTTTTCATACGCAGTAACACAGTACCACACCAGGTCTGCAGGCTCTTTCTGTGGTACTAAAGAGAGGGAGGAGCATCCCAAAGGCCATGCTGCTCTCCTGAACAGAAAGCACGTGTTGCCTCAACCTCTTTCTGGAAGGAATTGTAATCAGGATTTTAAAGATGTGAACTGCAGATTGGATCAGAGGAAGGAGTGAGAAAAGGGGTGCTTGGCTCATGGCATCCATTTAACCACTCGGCGTCAATTTCTGCATCAGGTACAAAGCAAATAACGCTACCGATCCTGCCAGAAACTGTTCGTGATGATACATGAAAATATGATAAGACTCCAGACAGTGAAATCTTTCTTAATAATTTTTTACTTCCTATGTAGAAAGTTGTTTCTCTTTACCATGCATTACTTACTGTGCAACAAGACATTTTCATTTCAAAGAGAAAGAGGAAGAGAATGATTTTGTTCTGATTTTTTTTTTTTCTTTTTTTCCCTTAAATTTACTTTCAGAAACAAAAGTTGGATGGGATGAATGTAAAGGTGTGAGGCCTCCATACATGTGACTTTTGAGATTTTTATCTAGATCCACACGAATTAGATGACATAGTTTGCAAAATGTAATAAAATTATCAGAGTGCTTGCATGCCTAAAGTGACCGGAGTTTGATCACTAAATCTCTGATTTGTTTGGCAACTTGACCTTTTTAAAAGTACATCTGTTGATGTAGGCTGACATTAGAGATACATGCAAGGTACACATTCATTTTCTTACAGTCCCAAGGCTCAGACTTCTTTATTGCTTTTCATTGCTTAATTCATGCTTTTCAGCACCGAAGGAGAAGGATGCATACAGTGCAGACCTGTTGGCATAGCCTTTTCCTGTCAGAGTTGCCCTCCTTCTAGAAAACTAAATCCTCTCTTCAGTGGTTCAGGCACAATGAAATATTCTGTCATTCTCTGAGTGATTTTCCTGGTGTGTTCCCTGACAGCCTCATGCATCCCAAGGAAGGCATGACCCAGGCCACTCTTTGTAAATGCTGTGAATTGCAGAGGTTGACTAGTTGTCTTCTTCCACAGGAAGAACTTGATATACGACCGAAAGTGTCATCTCTGCTTGGCAAGTTGGTCAACTACACAAATCTTACCCAAGGTGTTAAGGAACATGAAGAAGCAGAAAGTACTGATGGCTCAAAGAAGAAAGTATCAAAAGTAAGTAAAGATTCTTTTCATGGCCAGCTGATGAACGGGATGATTCCCTATGTGATTTTGGGGTAGCTCGAGTCCTTTCTGCTTTATCTCAACCTCTGCCAGGAGCCATGACAGTGTTGCAAAGAAATCACATAGAACTCTGTAGGTAGTGGTTAAGCAGCAGATAAGGAGGATAGGCTTTTAGTGGCAAATCGAATAAACAACAAAACAAAAGCCCCAGCTTCTTCCTAGTGCTGTTTTAACTGCCCAGCAGTATCAGACAGATCTCTACAAGCCTGGTAGGTATGACACAGGACTTGCAGGAGACAACACCCTTCTGGAGCAGTGGGTGGAGGTCAGATTGGACACCCTGGGGCAGCTCAAGAGTCATTCTGGTGTTAGGCACTTAGGCAACTGAATTCTGCCCCAAAGGGTCAGTATTTAGACGGTTAACCCATTTGGGCTGGCCTTGTAATAACTAGGTAGAAGGTGGGGTTTGATTGTCAGTAGTTAGATTTCTCTCTGGAGGGCTATGTTAGAACATAGCTGCTGCTCTTAGTGTTCTGGCAGTCCGGCAAGTGTTTCAGTTAGTGCTAAACCCTCAAGTGGTATGGTTGCATTTTCTGGCACTTGCAGGCCTGTCAGTTTGCTTGCAAATTTTGTCAAAAGAAAGTTTTCTGAAAAGCTAAGCTAGTGATTGGAATTCTACAGATTTTGTAGTACTGTCCTGTCAAAGTTTGAGCTGTTTCAGAAGGAGATGGCAGTGATAATGTTGAAAACCAGCACGTTGTTCTCAAAGGGAATGCATGTTACTCCATGCTGAATGCCGAATTCCAGCTCCCTTACTCACACTCCAGTTCCTTACTCTGCATGGTTTTACACTGGGGTTAAGAAAGTTGTTTAGTCAACGTGAAGCTTAAAATTTAATTTTATCTGAGACCACATGCACTAAAGTGCTGTAATGTCGTGGTTAATACGACATTGCAAACTGAGTGAAGGTCGTCTCAGTACAGTAAATGCATTCTGGTACTATAAGCTTACATTAAAAAAGTAATTTGAAGATTTTAATTGTGAATTTCTTTTGTGTGGTACTTGGTGTTATACTAATTGCTGAGTCTGTCCGAAGTTTTTACCTTTGCATTACTAATACAAAATGTCAGCTGCATCTCTGTCTTAGCATGCTTTTGGTGGGAATAATGTCAGGCATCAGCTGTTAATATGGTGTTATTGCATAATCTAAAATAATGTTCAACCTCTTACGATCAAAACCAGATTGATTATTACCCTAACAAAAATAGAATGGAGGGGGATACAATAGGTACAGTCCTGACTATTTTTGAGAAAGTTCTGATTACTTTTGCTGTTTATTTCCTTATGAGTTGCCTGACCAGAATACCAGGGTAAGATGCAATCTAATCCAAAAGCCAGTCACTTACTTCCCTGTTGGAAAAAGAATTGGGAGAATTTGGTGATGGGTCTGTAGCATAAAGTTGGTTAAAGCCAATGCAGTATAGCTTCATGAGGTAAAAATGGGGCAAATAACGGGAAACTGAGAAGTTGTTTTAAATCCCTGGTAGAGTAACATATAAGGTTTGGTGTTAATATTTCTACATCTAGGTATGATTTCTGTAAACACTTGTATATATTCGAGCTGTCTACTGCCATAAAAAAGGACTGTTGTCCTTATTAAAGCTATGCTTCTGTGGCAAAATAGAGTTTGGGCTTAATACCTGGGTTGTTCTGAATTATGCTTTCCTGTGTCCCAAAAATGTGTGTTTGCAGACTTCAGATGTTTTTTGTAGAATGGGTTGAGTAACCATTCCAAAAGTGACAATCCGGTGTTAATATCTCAGTATTTTCTGTGTCAACACTGCAGTTTCCTTAAGTGAATCTTTGCCTGGCATGTTTGTCTCTGGGATGAATTACATCAGCTGCGATATCATAACTGGAGTTTGAATTTCTTCTCCCTCTCTTGCCATAAGCAATATGAAATTTTAAAAATCTTGTAGAATATGAGAAGGTTGAATATTAACTCAGCCAATAATTATAACCGTTAAAACCAAGAAATCCAAAAGCAGTAACTGTACAATGCTATGGATTGAAGATATCCAGAAACTGTGCAAATGGGATTCTTCTACACATTTGTTTTTAATCAGCTTTGAAGTATAAATCAATGCACTGCTGTTACCTTAGCCTTCCCATTTGAGAATTAGTGCAGAAGCATGAATATCCACCCCAGCACAATAGGAGGTTCTGGTTTTAAGTGCCAGCGCTGTTAACTGACTCTTTGCTGAATGCTGTACTGGGTATGCTCAGCAAACGCATACCCAGCCAGTGTGACAAAGGGCAAGCTGCCTGTCCTGATGTGTCACTTACTGGAATTGGCACCTCATAGACAAGAACGGGAGCAAGGAGGGTGAGCATACTCTAGATCTGGTATTCAAAAATTGAATGAAGAAAGCAGTCCTTTCAGTACGTGAACATAATTATATTAAATATATGGAGAATTCTCCATCTGAGCAGGTAAGACAGGTCTCTTGGTGAATACCTTTTTGTGACCTAGCACACCCCTGCCCAACAAATCATAGCCATTCAACTGACAAAAAAATCCCAACCCAAAACCAAACCACATGAAACCCAAACCAACAAAAAAAACAGGCACAAAAAAAAGAGACAAGGTAGTTGCGTGCACATGAAGTGGCCAAATCTCTGAGGGGTGGGTATTGAAAAAATGAGATCTCTCTTCCAAAGGTTAAGCTCAAGGGACTAGAGAATGATGTGCTTTAGCTTGTGGAGATTGTTGTTGTCAGCACCTGCTTTCTACAGTGACAAGACCAAAAGAGACCTGAACATTTCCACAAACTCTGGAGAATGCATTACGTGACTATCCATCCCCCTCCTAATCTCTTGGAGTAATTGCTGCAGAGGTTGTGGAAGATGCAAATGAAGATCAGGACAATTTCAGTGCAAAACAGCTTAATATAAACAGATTGCCTGCCCTGTTTCAGCATTCCCATTAAATATTTTTGATAGTAGCATTCTGCCTTAGATACACATTGGATAAAATTGACACTATTCTATGTAATAGGGTAGAAATTGGGTTGCTTTTTATCTTTTTTAAATAGAGTCTTGTATTAAAGCACTTAATAATTGCAGTGCTATAAAAACATCCCCATCTCATGATGGAAAAAATTAGATTAACTATTTTAGTTCATGTATCATAAGGCCGTTCATTTCTGCTGCTCTCTGTACTCATGCTACAGAGCAAGCGTAAGAGCCGTCGTTACCGATCAATGTCCCTGAGCCCTGCAGCCAAGTGCTTTGATAACCCATCACGCTGGCGCAAGGGAAATAGTGTCCTTCAGACTCAGATCAATATTTGTATCAGTTTTCTGTCTGCAGCTGGTTAGAGTAAATGGAAACATGATCTGCATCACTGAAATTAAGACTGTTTTTGAGATTTTGCTGTCCGTTCTTGGTTGATCTAAAACAGCGTTCTTCAAAATGTCTTTGGGTTTTATTTCTTTTATGCAGCATGGGGTGTTAATTTTTTTTTCATGTTGTAGCTCTTGAGGCTGCACATAATACCCTTCTTATTTCAGATAGCATTCTGTTGAGACTTCAGCACCGGTTTAGTATCACTTACTGATTATAAGATGCTATAAAAAAGGGTCAAGTCACTGCAGATTACGGGTGTTAAATATTTCTGTGAGCCAGCTGGTTCAAGTAGTATTTGTGGATCATTCTTTCATACCAGTATTTTTTATTCCACAGGATAAGAAAATCCAGAGTAAACTCTTATGCCTGAGGTACACTTAGTAATGCTGAGGCTTGGGTTTTGTCTGCAGGCAGACAGGCATTTCCTAGGCCGCTCTGCTCTGCAGTAGTCTCGTAACCGTACAACTAATGGACAATTTCTCTTCCTCCATGGCTGAAGTTAGCTTGTCACTTGAGATGCACAAGAGGTCACTGAAGAGGGAGGGCGAGAAGATGCTGAACAGTAGGGCGAAGCTGCAGGGACCACGTGGGGCAGAAGATGGGAAAGAGCTGAGCTAAGGTGAATTCCAATGCAAAGGAAGCAGGTGTTGGGTGATCTGTAAAGGTCTGTAAAGATGTGTAAAGGCTGAAAGCTCACCTGCTTTGATAGTGTTTGGAAGACTGTCAGTAGAATATATACTAACTGTGCTCCTCTTGCTTCTCCTGCCTAGGAGTTTCTTTCCTTTTCCCAGGAAATCTGATAGACTCACTTGGTGCTGGCTGCTGGGTTCAGTGCGTGTGAGGGGGAGTGACTGACGGAAGAATGGTCAGAGGGATGATAAAATTATGTGGAACGTCCCCTTAAGATTGGCAAAGAGTACAGTAATGTGACAATGGGAAGTCCTTTTGCAGGGCAAAATCTGCCCAGTGCCTGGCAATGGTATTTAGTCCTTTTTCAGTTAATGTTTATGCAGTTGAAGACACAATGTGAACCAGATGAAGATGTTTGAATCAAAAGTATCTAAACCCCTTCTTGAGGAAACAGACACGCTAGAAAGAATACCCTGAGAAGATCTTCCTTCACTGTAGCACTGGAGCAACTCATTTAAAAATTCTTACCTTACCCTGATCAGGATACTTATGTACAAGTGTCATGTCTGTTAGAAGACAACAATTCCTTTTGTCCTTATGCATAATTTTGAGAAAGCTGACAGGTTAGTTCTGTAGGGTGGTAATTTTTGTACAAATGGCAGGTGGTGTTTTAGGGATTTTTTTTTGTACTGTGGCATTGGAACAGCTGAGTTCTCTCGCCCCATGCTGGTCGGCCTCATAAGGTAAGTCCATTGCGAACCACCAGCACGTGGTTCTGTTCCCCACTTTAGTTCAGGAGGTTCACCTGAGTTGAAATGTGTGTGGGGAAAGACTGATTGGTCTGATTTAGGTTTGGTCACATAAGGAATTCAAAGCTGACTTCAGAAAATTCAGTCGGCAATTCCTGGCCTTTCTAGCAAAGAACTGTTCAGGTCAGATTCCTAGGCACGGTTTTCTTTTGTCTCTGGCAGGGCAGATTCCTAATGCAGATGAGGAAATTTCAAATTGTAACGTGTAATTGCAAGTTGAAGCACTAAATTCCTAGGTTGCTTATTTTGACCTGGTGATCTTACAACCATTTGATTCTTCTAGGATTTTCCTTTGTGTAATAAAATACACTCTTGGCTTACCTTAGGTAACTATATTTTTCCATAGTGAAGACAAGGCGAGAACAAAGTTTTTGACAGCTATTTTAGTGGTTTAAGAGTACTATGCTTGTCTTAAGTACTATTGCTTTTGATTCATGACTGATTTGTCTATAAGGGTGCATGTGGCCTATTTATTTTTGCATTTAGTTAATGCTATGTGGAGTCAGACCTGAATGAGTGTTGCCACCTCCCTTTAATATCCTTCTCATTTAGATGATTGTTCGTGGGTTTCTTTAAATGCTATCTATCTGTAATATGTTTTGGAGTTCAGGTTTATTTATAGAAAGAAGTATGAAAAAGGATGAGCCTTTGAGAAGTTACACTCTCTATTCCCCTTATGTTGCAGCACTCTGTATAATTTTAAAGGCAAAAGAAAACCTCAGAAAGCAGAAGCAATGAAATGTCTTGGCAGGAAACCACAGAGATTTAGGACTCTGAAATGCTGCTAGTGCCAGGTGTTCCAATGCAGGGAACGCTTTTGTTTTCCTTGAAATAAACCTCTTATCAGTGGCATTTTGATATCATTGTTTTGGATCTGACTATCCTCTGACAGTAACTAACTGGGCAAAGGAGAATTCTGCAAGCTACTATGTTGAATTCTAGTCATGT
The DNA here is from genome assembly GCF_000690535.1 of Cariama cristata. Taxonomy (NCBI): domain Eukaryota; kingdom Metazoa; phylum Chordata; class Aves; order Cariamiformes; family Cariamidae; genus Cariama; species Cariama cristata. The sequence goes on along the minus strand of NW_009632985.1, from coordinate 23,093 downwards.
GTGGTTCCTGTGAAATCGCGTAACTAACTTGTATTTTCTCAGTCACTGTCAAAAGTAATTCAGAGTCTGATGCTATCATTAAACATAAGAAAGGTTAGAATCGTTACTTTTACATGGAGTATATAAAATGGAAGAAAATACATTATGCCTTTTTCCAGATTGCTTCCACATCTTTTCTTGTTGTAACATCACAAAAGTATATTTTCCATGAAACTAATTTGTAAACTCTGGGGACCAGGGTGGGCTCTATCTTACTCGGGGTCTGCAGCACTCAACAGGTTTCATACTAGAAACTCTGTGGTTCTACAATTAAATACTTGTTTGTTCTGTTGTTGGTAATTGGTGTTAAATGCTGAGTATCATTACTTCAAATGTGAAGATGTGATAGGGGCAGCATTTTGTTCAGAAATTCGTGGGTTTGGAATTTGCTTCATGTTTTGTGGAAGTTCGGCACAATAGTATTTGTGTGTGTCTACCTGAGTTTCCCAGATTTCTACCAGTTCTACCAACTGAAGTTGTAGGAGTTTTTTTGGTTATCTGTGCTTTGAATAATTCCAGTTAATGAATGTCAATAAACTTTTTTTTCAGTCACCCAGCATGGGCACCCTGATGGGGGTGTATTTACCATGCATGCAGAATATCTTCGGGGTTATTCTCTTCCTTCGGCTGACTTGGATGGTAGGAATGGCTGGAGTTCTTCAGTCTTTCCTGATTGTGTTACTTTGCTGCTGTTGTGTAAGTATATGGGAAAAATAATGCATGTGACATAACCTCTGTGCAACTAATGAGAAACTTGGAGAGGCTGTATTGTAGATGCATGTGTAAAGAAAAGCCACGAGTTATGCTAGACACCTCTCCTATGTTTGTAGCCATGTGATTATTTCTTTTTTTTTTTTTTTGCTAGTATTTCTGAACTGGCAAACCATATCTAGTATAGATACATTCTTAAAAATAGTGTTTGTTCGGCAAAGAGCTGTTTTCTGTGCCTGTCCCAGGTCATGGCTGCCTGCTTTGCTGGACTGACCTTTATTGAAATTTCAGCTCTGCAGATGGAGGGACACCTGCATTCTTTTATCTTGCTTTGTCTGCAGACACCCATTATTTGATCTGATAAAGCAGTGGTCATCTCTCAAGCAAAAGTCTCGACACCTTGATGATTCCTGCTGCCTTTGTTTTCTTTCAGATAATGACCTGTCAAGGCAGAATAAATAGAAATATTGTATCCTGTATGCAGTGGCAGCTTTAGTCTATCAAGAAATAAGTTATGTTTCAAAAAATGTTGTTGACACAATCACTTGCTTTTCCTTGTTTTCCCCAGACTATGCTGACAACCATATCAATGAGTGCTATTGCCACAAATGGTGTTGTTCCAGGTAAATGTAGCTAGCAAACTTCTCATTTGTGTTTTTTTTTTTTTTTTAAGAAAAAGTTGCTTTAAGCTGTTAATGTAGTTTTATTCCAGAGAAATTTGCTCAAGCCAGAGTACATATCTAGTATTTCTTCTTAGTATCAATTAGGCTAAAGATTATTTGGTTTTTAGTTACCCCTGTGCTAACAAAAGGATACTTCAGTTGAACCCCCAAAAAAACAGATGCACAGTGTATAATTTTGTTGTGTACTTGTTGTGAATATTTTACAATTTATAACAATAAAGAATCGATAATTTTACTCTCACTTTTCTTGTTTCACAGCTGGTGGTTCCTATTTCATGATATCCAGGTCATTGGGCCCAGAGTTTGGTGGAGCTGTAGGGCTGTGCTTTTATTTGGGAACAACATTTGCAGGAGCAATGTATATCCTTGGTGCCATTGAGATTTTATTGGTGAGTAGTACTGGAGTAGTCCTGCTCTTAAGTCAAATAGCATATAGAAAATACCCCAGTATTCTTGTCCCATATTTGTATACACATTTACAGGTAGAGACCAGAAGGTCTCCAGTTTCTCAGTGTCCAATTCTGTACCACTTCCCTTTGGAAGATGCAGACACTCAGTGGGTATCCAGAATGGAAGCTCTTGTGAAAACATAAGTGGAGTTCTGTTCCTGTGTTCCTTCAGCTTGGTTTCTTCTTGTTTCAGACATACATTGTGCCACAAGCAGCAATTTTTCATCCATCCGGTGCCCATGATGCATCCAGTGCGATGCTAAACAACATGAGGGTGTATGGCACTGTATTCCTCATCCTAATGGCGGTGGTGGTCTTTGTAGGAGTGAAATATGTTAACAAATTTGCTTCCCTCTTCTTGGCCTGTGTAGTAATATCCATACTGTCCATTTATGCTGGAGCTATCAAGTCCATCTTTGATCCACCTGAATTTCCGTGAGTAATATTTCTGGATGGGGGTATAGCTTTGCCTGCAGGTCTGGAAGGGGGGAGTGTTCAATGGAAGTTACTTAAAACTTGTGCCTAATACGTTGTCAAAGCTACCTTTTTTGTGAATGATTTCAGGTTTTTTTAGCTACATATAGTGACAGTGATAGTCTTCTGCATGCAGAGCTCATGGAATAGAAGTTTCTTAGTCTAAAATGAATGCATTATTACATTCTTTAACTGTTTCAGTAGAATGAAGTCTCGTGGTGAGTATGCAGATTGATGGAGGCTGACATCTCTCTGCTTCCTACAAAGACAATCCATTATTTTAGCCTACGGCTGCTGAGTTAAATTTCAGCAAGAGTTTTGATGCGTTATTTATGGCAGTTAGTAGGAAGCAGTTTGGCAGGTCCATTTTCCCCAGGTCGGTCAGACATGACGTGATGCCTTCGTGGTTGGAAACTGTGGTGGTGTGATGCAGCTGCTTGCTGAGAAATAGGGCACCTCTTAGGAATGTGGGAGGTGTGATGGTGGGGCCATGCTGAGGCTCCAGCAAAACTTCCCCTTGGTCTGAATGCGGATTAGTCTGCCGTATCGGTAGCCTCGCTCTGAACACATCACATGCTCCTTGGCATGTTGGCCGTTAAACATGTCATAGGGTTTCTTAAACTCGGAGCTGGAGCAGCAATAATGTGGATACACATGCTCCTTGGCATGTTGGCCGTTAAACGTGTCATAGGGTTTCTTAAAACTCAGAGCTGGAGCAGCAATAATGTGGATATGTGTGTTTTACCAGAAATGCAAACAGTATTTCTTGATCCTGCTGACAAGAGATGAATGGAATGGAAATAGAGGAGTTGAGTCTGCATAATTATTCACATCTTAAAATGTTGTGACCATAACGAAGTAGTTACAACCCTCAAGTGCTCCCTTTAGATATTTAGGGCCCAATGATTATAATGTTTTACAGCAGTGGCAGGTTTACAGCAGTAAAAATAAAACAATGTCTCTAACTCCCCTTCATTATCTCTTGGATTGTTCTTGAATGTTCTCCCTATCTTTCTTCCTTGGGCTGTATTCCTTTTTCTTTTGCTGAAGTAACTGGATATTGTATTTACTTTTAATTCTGGAGGGGAAGGCTTCTCTGAATTACAGTTCACAGGCCTGCAAACCCTACAAAAATAGCCCTGTCTCTTCCATTTTCCTGGCTTTAGTGACTGATAAGACCTGTGAAACAATTAAACTTATTAAAATGGAAGAAACAAGGTTGGTTTTTTTTCAGTAGGTGTTTTCTGGCACTGGGAGAAGAAGCTGAATGAACTTTTAGTGGCACCAGGCTGTTACATTACATCACCATGTCTTGTGGAACCATCTTTGGAGAAGTGGATAAAAAATTTACAGTGCTGGAATAAACTATATTTGTGGTTAGGTGAAACACAACAGGCACTGGAGGATTTTAGCAATTATGCATAGTATCTTCTGACAAGAAGTACCTTTGCTTATTGTGATTGAAATGTATGTTCCTAATTCCAGAGCTAAAGTGTCAGGGGTCATTTGTGTCATACTATACAGAAACTAGCATAATTGATTCCAAATATCTTTAGATATTCTAAATATCTAGTAGTTTGAATGCTAGGATTCTTCAGATCTCTTCCACTCCAGTAGTTCTGTTTAACTGAAAAAAAATGAAAATAAATAAAATGTGGCCTAATCTTTCCCTTTCATTGTTTAAGGTAAATGTACCAACTCCAATAAATCGCACGGATGTAGCTTTTTATACCTTCTCAAAATTGTTGGAAAAGTAGCTTTATACTTCTGACCCTTAAAGGAAACAGATACATGATCTTTGTCCTGCTACCACCATCTTTTTGAAGCTAAGAAATGATGTAGCAGACTAGAGCCACTTGGAGTTTCTGTGAAATGAAAAAAGAATTATGGGGAAGGGCACATTTCATTTTCCCAGTACTATATAACAACACTGTTTTTCCATGTTTCCCTTCCAGAATTTGCATGTTGGGCAACAGGACTCTGTCAAGAGATCAGTTTGATGTTTGTGCCAAAACCATAGTTAAGGATAACATTACTGTGGCCTCTAAGCTTTGGGAGCTCTTCTGCCACAGTACAAACTTGACCACTGAGAACTGTGATGAATATTTCCTGATGAACAACGTCTCTGAGATAGCAGGAATTCCAGGAGCTGCTAGTGGCATTTTAAAAGGTATGATAAAATATTTTTTTTTTCCCTTAAAGAGGAGGCATGCTGAGCAGCTGAAATGGGTTCAACTGTTCCCTGCTGATTAAGAAAAAGGGACTGAAGAAATGTAATTACAGTGAAGAAAATGATCTTCAATAAAGAAAACCAAGTCTTACAATCTTTAAAAAGAGTAGATGGCACTTTTGTCCTGATATACCACTTGTCTGCTGTAAAATTGATTTAAATTTTCCTCATACATCTCATAATTTCAGCAGAAAGTAGCTATAATTATGAGCTATACTAACGTGAGTAAGTTGTTAAAATTTTTTAGAACTTTGTGTAGCTATGACTCTCCATTTTAGACAGGTTAAGATTATGTCCTGAAAGATAAGCGTACTTGTATAAAAATAGCATACCTTCTTCTTTGCCCACTCCTGAATATAATATCATTGAAAAGTGTGCATTATTGAAATGGAAGTCCAGAGGACAGTTGCTTTGTGCAGGTGCCAAGTGCCTGAGGTTCCCATTTTCACAGAAACCGCTCATCTAGTTTCTAAAATGGACTCAGCCTCTATGAGTGAAATGTCAAATGCCAACCATACAATTCTGTATTTCTTCCACTGTCTAAAGAACAAATCCATTTATCTCTAGAAAGCTGGTCAGTATTGCTCTTTTGGATTCTCTGAGCTACTATCTGTAGGTGTGGTAGTTCATTAAAAATATTCAATGTATTGAGGTTAAAATAGGTATGAAGTTAAAATAATCTTACATTTAGTAGTATTAAAGGATAAAAAGTGCTTAGACTTCTGTAGGCTATTCATACATATTTATTGGTTTTGTTACAGATTCCCTTCAAAGCATGCAATATAAATTTTCTTTCATGTAACTTGGATATGTCTTAATTTGTGTCGAACACTGAATTGCATTTGTAATTGTCAGTTGTAGACCTATTAATGAGAACAGGTTTGAACTGAAACATGCTTTTCTTTTCTGTGGTGTGACAATAACACTGAAGACAACTTATGGAGCAATTATTTGGAGAAAGGAGAGATCCTGGAGAAAGCACATCACCCGTCTGTTGATGTAGCAAGCCAGAAGAACAATCTCCATCTATACGTGCTTTCAGATATAGCTACTTCATTCATGGTGCTGGTTGGCATCTTCTTCCCTTCAGTGACTGGTGAGAATGCTGGGATGAGAGGGCATCTTGGGTCTCTGAGCTTTCTTTTCTCCCATGATCTTACATCCAAAATGTATTTTCAGGTATCATGGCTGGTTCAAACAGATCGGGGGACCTCAAAGATGCACAGAAATCCATTCCCGTTGGAACAATTCTTGCTATTGTCACCACATCACTAGTCTGTATCCTTTTAAAATTAGTAGAGTCCTGGCATGTTGTAAGTGACTCAGCTGACTGACTGCGTATCTGATTTGTGGAACTGCTTTCAGGTGACTAAATTATCAGTGAGAATATAATTGGTCAGTGGGGTGGGGTGGGGGGGAACAAACCAGTCCTTGAGTGGAAAGCATCGGAACAATTAACCTGTTCTTTTCCATCATCCTCTTTGTGTTGAGGTTTTTGTTTTGTTCTTTTGCATTTGCATCACTTCCATCCGTTGCTTTTCTTTGGTACGCAGTGGTCTATAGCTTTTCAGGCTGGTGGAATACAGGTATATATTTTTTTAGGATGCGGTGGACAATTAAGATGAGGGAAGGCTTTAAATGGGAGAGATCATAAATTTCAGTTCCTTAAAAAAAAAAAAAAAAGAACCTTGTAGTTCGAGTGACATCAAGGAGTATAAGCTTGCTTGAACATTTTAGGGCAAGATAATTCCTCAGGTGGCTTTTGGGGAGGTGGGGGGTGTGCAAGGTTCATGTGGAGAGTCAGCTGCTCACTGGTACCAATGAATTTGTGTATTTATTTTGAAGTCAGTGAAACAAGATCATCTTGCGTCAGCTAACAGGACTGTGTTTTTTTTTCCCCGCTTGATTTTTAACACATTCATCTGATTTAATGCGCTTGCATGATTCTTGGAGACATCCCCAGCTGGCATGCCTGGAAATGTTACAAACAGCGTGCTCAGTCGTGAGCTCCATGTAGCTGTGAACGACTCACTGTTTCCTGCCTGTTTCCACTGAGACAGGAGCATGCACTTTGCAGAATGTGAGGATGTTCCTGACAGCAGATTTCTAGGTGTTCAGAGGAACAGCCTTTGTCCTGGTGGAAGTTGCCAGCTTTTGTATGTGGCTAAACTCTTCAGAGCTTAGGACCACAGGAGTGTTGCTTAGGAAAGACTCTCTCAGTCTCTTCTCCCCTGCTAGAGAAGAGATGAAGCCAAGGTCTTTCAGCTTCATTTAGCTGTTGGTGTCCTAAACTACAGTTTATCAACATAGGAGATAAAAAAAAAAGAAAGAGGCAAAAGGCAATTGATATGAGCAAGGACTTCAAAACTTCTTTGTAAGAGCTTTCTGAATAAATTCCACCCAAAGGGCAGCTGGCCAAGGTGGTGACTCTCCTGGAAATTCTGCTGTTTTGAACCTTTTTTTTGCCAAAACTTGCCAAGCTGTAAATCGTGATCCCAGCTCGCTTGTCCCAGTTTCTTGGGAACTCAGGCTTTTTCAGATGTTACTTTGGGAACTGAGCTTGTACCAAGAAGTCTGCATTTCCTGTGAACGTAATAGATACTAAAACAGGTCACGGATGTAACCTCCAGCTCTAGTGTTAAAATAGCTGCAGTTCAAAACTGACGTTGTGGTGGGTAACTTTATATATAGGTATTAATACGCCACCCTGTGGAAGGCTTACACCATAATTTTTAGGAGTGATCGATGTTTCCCACTTTCATTGCTCTTTGTATTTTACAGTTGCATTTCAGGGGTAGAGTTTAGGATTTAACCATTCACGTAAACTTAAATCACAAGATCAAAAGCTTTACTGGAATGCCACATCCAAAAAACCTGAAGTATTTTGTACTCCCCAATGCAGAAGTAGTACCATTTAATAACAAACCCAATATTCAAAGACTTATTGCTGATGTCAATGCCATCAGAGACCACAAAATAAGAAAGTGCAAGGTAATGGTTTGCTATATGTTCAAAATATCTTCAGACACAGGAGAAGGAGAGAGAAAAGAAAGGTATTTTAATATCAGTTTCTGTTCTATACTAGCAGATTAAATTGATGTTTACATTTAAAAATATTTGCTTTGAAGTTATCTCCTTTATCATAACATTTAAAACTATACTTTTTTAAAATTGAAACTTAGAATAACAACTTTGTCACTTTAATGTTAGAAAATGAGCAGCGAGACATTAATTTACTGACCAGCTTCACCATGTACTTATGGAGATGCTGCAGTGCCAATGCCGTAGGCCAGAGGCACATACTGAACTTCCCACAATACTTTCTATGGTTGTTTTCATCTGCCATGTCTAAAGAAATCCTACTTCCTTAGCATGCTCTGTACTCAAGACTTCAGTTGTGTATTATTATTTGGAGCCTGCATAGAAGGTGTAGTCCTCAGAGATAAGTAAGTTTTACTGCTTAATGCTCTCCTTTCTTTTCTTTGCACGGAAGGTGTGTTCTTTCCCATCTCGCCACTTCCCCCCCCCCTTTTTTTTTTAATTTTTTTGACTTTTACTCTGGGTGCCTTTTAAACCATATTTGTATGTAAATTGTAAACAATGTTTTGGGAATCTTCTTGTATTTGATTTGGTATTTTCTGGCATGGCTCCCTCAGGTTTTTCCGTCCCGTGTCTTAATTCCTGCATCTTTCTAGGCGAAAGTGGAAAATAATGTGATAATAATGTAAGAGTTTTATGATAAATAATCAAAAGAAAGTTTTTGAATTATTGAAATCAGGCTGCAGACAGTCCCTATTTGTGTATCAAAAGTAACTCAGACTGTTTACTACTTTCTATATTTCCTAATCAAGAAAATATGTAATATTTAATAATATGTAAATGGCATCTTAAAACTGACCCAAGTGAGTGTCGGAATACTCCTTTGGATATGAATGTCTCACTGTACCGTTCCTCTCTGCAGGTATGGCGATGCAGTGAACAAGAACTTAGTGGTGGGCACCCTTTCATGGCCCTCGCCGTGGGTTATTGTGATAGGATCCTTCTTCTCTACTTGCGGAGCAGGTTTACAGAGCCTTACCGGAGCGCCCCGGCTGCTGCAAGCGATAGCAAAGGACAACATCATTCCTTTCCTCTGGGTTCGTACATCTCAAAAAAACCAAACCAAAAAAAAAGGCATTCTGTACATAATAACTTAGTAACTAACCAGCTATTTGACTTTATGCTTTTAGAAATCAGATTTATTTTCCCTTGTTTGCCCAGCATTGAAGTGAAGGTCAATATTTTTATTTTAATGCTTTGTTTTCTTTTGTTAAAAACTAGGAATATTTTTAAAGGAATTTGAATGGTAATTTTATGAAGAAGTCTAACATGTAATTCAGTGAAGGACAGAAAGCCATTAGAATAATTTGACTCCTTGCTCTAGAGAAAGATGTAGGAAAATAACATTTTAAAAAACAATATTAATTTTCTTTTTTTTCTTTATAACCGTATGAAATACTTGGAAAATATGATTAATGTTTCTGTTTCTTCAGGTTTTTGGTCATGGAAAAGCGAATGGTGAACCAACATGGGCTCTTCTGTTAACAGCATTAATTGCTGAGCTGGGAATCCTTATTGCTTCACTTGACATGGTGGCTCCAATTCTCTCCATGTAAGAAACGGGCTTGTTGCTATTTAAGGAGGGAGGGGAAAGAGCGATACTCTCTTGAGTTTTGCTAATTTGATTGTCTTTCAGAACCATACCTTAAACCAGTAAAGCAAATCACTGGAGCCTAAGTTCCGCTTTTATTATTTCTATGAATGCTCTGACTTGAGGCTGTACACATAAATCTGTTTGTTTCTGCTCCGGAGCATTCTGTGAATAAACATGTTTTTAGTATATTGTTATTTTGCTTGGGAAAGTGTTATTTTTATCACAGAACAAAGATAGCATTGATGTTGTGGATAGATCTAACTTGATGCAATTAAAAACTTGTTCTAACTACTTTATACTGACCGTTCAGGCTAACAAAAATCAGAGGGATAGGCACATGTGACAGGGCAGTGGTATTTTGACTGTAAATCATTTGCGTGATTATAATATGTGCCAGAATCTATAAATGTGTGTGCTAAAAGGTTTTGCACCTTTTTTTTGCTTCTGCAGGTTTTTCTTGATGTGTTACCTCTTTGTTAATCTAGCATGTGCAGTACAAACGCTTCTTAGAACTCCAAACTGGCGGCCTCGATTTAAATACTATCACTGGTAAGCAAACAGCCAGCACGCTCAACGCCTAGTCTGTAATCTACAGTGTGGGTTTTAGAAGAACTCTCTCCAAGAGGGTTGGGGACATCTTTCTTTTCTCTGGACATCAGTTGTAGACAAGAGTACATCGATGTAATTCCTACTGGACCAGAGACAGATATTTAATGGCATGAGCGTTTCATTTCGACAAGAGGATGCTAAAACTGTTGGGGGCTGGGGAGATTCTTTGGAAGTTTTACTTTCACTGCCAGTTCAGAATAGGCAATTTAAAGGAAAAAGTGCAAGAGAATAATTTATTATTTTTAAAGCTTTTCTACCCCACTACGTACTAATATATTTGCTTTTTGTTTTAGGGCCCTCTCATTTTTAGGCATGAGTATTTGCCTCGCTCTGATGTTCATTTCATCTTGGTATTATGCTTTGGTAGCTATGCTTATTGCAGGCATGATTTACAAGTACATTGAATACCAAGGGTAAGTATTAACTGGCTGGAAAAGGGTAGGAAAGAGATTGGGTCTATTTTTTATGAATTATCTCTAGCCTCCACATTTGGAGAAGGAACTGTCCAGAGATATGACTCAGAGGGCTTCCCTTATTCTTTTTTTTTTTTTTTTCCTTGTTTTACTGTGTCAGTGCTAAACAAAAGCCCATGAAGTGCTTTGTTGTTAGGGCTCTAAAGGTGTTTGGTGAAACTTGAGGGTCACAGGAAGCAGAAACCTGGTTGTGATCTATCCTTCTGCCATCTGTCACACATAATGACTTCAGGCCCGGAAGAGCTGAAGGCACCATCTTACTCCAGTTTATCTGGTGCAAAGGGCTGTCTAGAGCAGTCCTTGGAAAGCTGAATCTGTGCATTAGGTTGCCCGAGCTTGTTAATATCCAATAAAGTCAGTCTGTATTATGGCTGTATAACTGAATTTTAACAAATGGGGTATTGAAATGCCTGATGTTTGTGTATGCTTGGGAAGCCTTCTCTGGAGTGGAGTGATGATTTAATTAAGCAAATTAAGCATGGAATGGTGGTGGTGTCATATACATTTGCATTTTTCTCATGTGATACATGGTAAGTATCACAGACGTACATGTACAAATACATGCGATGCTATGTATCACATTAGTAAACTCATAAGGTAATGATTTCTCTATAGCATGACTGTAAGTGTGCAATTAAACCCTCATGAAACCATATGTTGGCTAAACTGTGTGTTCTTCACAGTGCGGAGAAGGAATGGGGTGATGGTATCCGGGGCCTGTCGCTCAGCGCAGCAAGATATGCCTTACTCAGGCTGGAGGAGGGCCCCCCACACACAAAGAACTGGAGGTACTCATTTCAGACTAATAAAATGCACTGTCGCGATTATCCGCTTACACTGAAGGAATTAAACTGGACTCTAAACAGGATGCTTTTGATCTGTGTGAATGCATTTAAATGCCCAGAATATAAAAAAAACCAAAACAAAGCATTGAGTCTGCGGTAAGCTGCCCTATCGCTGCCCAAGCCCTACTGTGTGGACCCTGTATGGGCAGACCTTTTGTGTCCTTTGGATCTTTAATCGGACTCTGAATTGGTGAGTTCAGAAGTGGAACTTGGGGAAGCTGTGGAGATCTCCGAGTACGGCGGTCCAGAGGCCTATGGTAATTTGGACTGGGAACACAAAGAAGTCGCTGCTATCATTAAAAATGGGAACAGTGGCCGACATTTTTTCCGTCTGGATTTGTGTGTTGAAGAGAGATTAAGTGGGCAAGAACCCTTCTTTTGGTTACGCATCACACAGCTCTTAGGCTCTGAACAAGAGGACTAGGAATCTACCAAACAAGAGAGTTTTATAAATCTTTTTATATTTGCTCAACCATAATTTAGGACAGAAAATAACTGAATTGATATGTAGCAATACCTTTAGGGACAGAAGGCAGGTGGGATCTGTGTTTAGGTGAAAAATGTTCATTTTGCAACTGTTTGGCATAAGTATCCAGACAGATCTGGAAGGACAGCATTACAGTATGAACACAGCGTGTGCTCTAACAGTACTTAAAAAAGCCTTGACAATCAACCGCGTAAATAAAACACTAATGCAAGCTCTTCAGCTAAGTATGTGAACGGGTTTTATGACTGTCAAAACAATGCAGCAGCAGAATTCCCTCAATGCTTCAAATCTACTTTGAATCAAGGGAAGTAAAATATTAATTAAAATCTCTCTAATGTGTCAGATACAGAAAGAACGTACTATTTCAGAGTTAATATCCAAGCACAATTAAAGTCATGAGAGAGGCAGTTTTTTAGAAGTGTTTTTGTTAAAGCCTTAGTAAAAAATACATTCCCTTTTTTATTTTCTCCAGGCCTCAGTTGCTGGTGCTTCTGAAACTTGATGAAGATTTGCATGTGAAATACCCTCGATTGTTAACATTTGCATCCCAGCTGAAAGCTGGTAAAGGTTTGACTATCATAGGATCAGTGATCCAAGGGAATTTCTTAGAAACCTATGGAGAAGCCCAAGCTGCTGAACAGGTCAGTGTCTTAAACAAATTCCTAAAGTAGAAAGGGGCAAGTGGGCAGATAACTTAAAAGTTTCATAATCATACATGGAAAAAAGGGTGTCAGTAAGGCTTCTGTGAAATACAGGACTAGTTGAGTAGTACTCCAGCTGTTCAGTGAAGGGCTTGCAAACGGGTTTCAGCTGCCAGTTATGGCTTTGGGAATATCACAAGATCAATGCTTGCGGCTTGTGTAAACAGCCTTACTGCATAAAACTGTCTTCATTTATAAGCAGTAATTACTATGGAAGTTTGTGTGTGCTGATTAATGGAGGGAAGTGGACTACTTAGTTTTCTGAACGTACCAAGAAACATTGCGATAACTGTCAATTATTGCAAACTTAACAAATGTGCTGTGTCTCTTTCAGCGTGGTGATAAATTTATTACAAAACCCATTGAAGGATGGTCCCGAAAATTTGTTAATAAATCATTTTTTCTTCCTCACTGTGTAAACATGACATCATAGCCCTGTTTACATCTGTATAGTATCAGCACATCACTGTTTTCTTCCCCAGGGGCTTTTTATACAGGAAAACTATTATGAAGGAAAACTAATTCATAGGCCTGTGTGTTGACCAAGTTTGTTTAGTTTTTAAAACAAATAAATGGAATGTATTCTTGATAGGTGTGGGGGATTTGGTGCTTATATTTGTAAACTGTGTATAATGATACAGCATGTTACACAGAAATCCGAAACTGGAAATCCGAATGAAGTTAATTAAGCTTGGGTATACAAAGTCAGTGTTTTCAGATTAGAAAGTGAGATAGCAACACAGATATCACTAACTACTCTGTAAATAAGAGAACATAGCACAAATCAAAAAACCCTTATCTTAATCTGTTTGAAATAATTATGTTTGGAAGGGAACTATGTGTGTTTTGAACAAGTATATATACAATTAGTGGGTATTTTCTGTTTTATGAAGGAAAGCAGATGAGCAGAACTTTGCTTTGAAATGTGTTTTACCTGTGGATGTGTGAATTTACATTGTAATGACATGATAGAGAAAGGCTAAGAGTTCCTTTTGATTGTGAGGTTTTTCTTCGTCTGTCTTGCAGACTATTAAGAATATGATGGACATTGAGAAGGTGAAAGGATTTTGTCAAGTAGTTGTGGCCAATAAAGTTCGAGAAGGAATTGCCCACTTGATCCAGTCCTGTGGACTAGGCGGCATGAAACACAATACTGTGGTTTTGGGATGGCCATATGGCTGGAGACAAAGTGAAGATCCAAGGTCATGGAAGACGTTTATAGGTGAGCTTTAAAGGTTCTATGCGATCAACCATTGCGAACAGAGATGTTTGTTACACACATGGTACACGCAGGGGATCTTAACAGAATCCTTGTAAAATTGGTTTTGGTCTTTAGTCTGTTTTTTCTAGTATTGATTGTGAAGTAGATAATTTGTCACAAAACTGCTCTATGTTTGAAATACCACTTCTTGTAGGCAAAAGACCTATGAAAGATCTTCAAAGATTAATCTTGCAGCTAAAATTCATCTGGGGAAGTTTGGTTAAATGGTTAAAAAATTACAGACTTTGAGAGATACTGTTTTTATGGCAAACTGTAATTTTCTTCCTAGATAATATCTGTCTTTTTGCTCGTCCTAACCTATCCATCTTTCTTCACTACTGGAGCTAACGCTCTCCTTGCCTATATCCCTCTCTGTCCCCTATGGTCCAGTTACTTAACGCAGTCAGATTAGAACAGAGCAGATGCTTTCTCCTCATACTGAGCTTTGACGAGTGCTGCTTTTATTTCAAACATGAAATAGGGCTTGTGTTCCTGTAAGTCTGCTTTATCCTACCTAGCTTTGTCATTTGGTCCGACCTGTCTTTGTAAGCCTTGCTGTGCATACTTTTCTTGACGTAAGCAATGACTTTTATGGTTTGCTGACATTTGCTCAGTGAGTAACTTTTTTTTTTTTAAAAAAAAAAACCCAAACCCACCATAGATCATTCTTGCAGAATTGGAAGTAACTGTTCTTCCTCTTTTGGGCAGGTACTGTTCGCTGCACAACTGCTGCCCATCTGGCTCTGCTGGTTCCCAAAAATGTGTCTTTCTACCCCAGCAACCATGAGCGTTACAATGAAGGCAACATTGACGTATGGTGGATTGTGCATGATGGAGGCATGTTGATGTTGCTTCCTTTTCTTCTCAAACAGCACAAAGTAAGGAGCTAGCCAAAGAATGTCACCCAACTACTTCTGTGTGCATTACTTTAAAGAAACAAGGTCCAGTAGTAGAGCCTGTGTGGGTAAATGAGAGTGGTCGTATTGATAAGTTTGTTTTGCAGAGCAAAATATTATTGGTTCACATATTGAGAGTTTACGTTCCCTCACTAGGTTTGGAGAAAATGCAAAATGAGAATTTTTACTGTAGCTCAGATGGATGATAACAGCATCCAGATGAAGAAGGACTTGGCTACTTTCCTCTATCAACTCCGAATAGAGGCAGAGGTAGAAGTGGTAGAAATGGTAAGGGATTTGAGCCCGTTTTTCACTTTATGATGCAAATGGTGGAATTTGGTTATGACTTGATTACAAGCACAATATTTTTTTCTTATTTCTGCAGCACAATAGTGACATCTCAGCATATACTTATGAGAGAACTCTTATGATGGAGCAGAGATCTCAGATGCTGAGGCAAATGAGGCTGACAAAAACAGAGAGGGAAAGGGAGGTATGTCATTTGTGGTTGGTTGCTATGGCTTGCAATGGATGACACAATACTATAGATGACACAAAGTGCCTTCCTAGTAGTGTTTTATATAGCTGCTGTTAAACATAACTCCTGTGTTCTAAAGAAGTAAGGAAGTACTTTCAGTGTAGCTTTTTTGTTTCCCAAAATTGCATGTAGTCATTGAATAGCCTGGCTGTACTTGCAAAACCATGCTAGAAATTATTTATTTGGGGCAAAAACTATGGCAGTATATATGCTGTAGAAACAATCTTCGTGTTCCCCTTTGTGATGTAAATGATACTCAATGACTTGAGGATGTAAGTCTCAACCCTTTCTTGACCTTATTTTTGCTTTATATGGGATATCCAGGGCTTGTCTCAATTTATAGTACATCCTGTTTTCCTACTGAAGATTTCATTCCAGTTTGGACCGCTAGGACATGTAGCTATGAAAGGTGCAGATGATCTAATTTTTCTGCATGTGTTTGTCCAACTTTTTTTGTTGTCGATTTAGAGTCAGACTTGTCCATTGTTTCAGACCATGTCATGATGTCAGCTAGACTGTCTTTTTTTTTCTTGTATAGATACAGGCCTCTGCTAGTCCAAATTCTGCACAGCTTACACCTGTCAAAACTGTTTAAAGTCAGTTTGGTATGTAAGATGATTGGCTAGAGCAAATGCCTGGTATCAAGAGCTGTCCTAAAGGTTAAATTGACTGTACGAAATCAAGGATACAATGGAACAAGAAGTCTCTCATTGCTTAAACAGAACCAGAGTACATAAAATAAAGTCTCTGAGTTCACCTCGTCATTCATGTGCCCTCTAGGCTCAGCTGGTAAAGGACAGACATTCAATAGCACGTCTGGAGAGCCTCTACTCAGATGAAGAAGATGAGGGGGACCCAGTTCCTGAGAACATCCAGATGACCTGGACAAAAGAGAAATGTGATGCTGAGAAGCGGAACCGAGGCAGCGCTGTGGGAAGCTTTAGAGATCTCATCAGCATTAAGCCGTGAGTCTTGTCTAAGTCAACAGCGTGCGCCTCCTGAAACTCAAGATGTGCTGTGCTTTTATTATCTTTTGTCTCCTAATCCTTGGTTTAGACTTGCGCAATAAACATTGAGACCTGACTACTGAAAAGACAGCAGTTAGCCTCCTGAGAAATCTCTAACCGATTAAATGTGGCACACATCCCTCGGTATTTTACTCGGTATAGTCAAATTCTAAATTGGAGCTGTTAAGTCCTATTATAACTTTCCTCCTGTCTCCCAAATACCTCAACAAAACACACAACAGAAAAACAGACTGATAATTTCACTGATCTAATCAGGATTAAAAGAAAACTGATAATTTCACTGTCTAATGTGTAGGACGGATGTTTAACGCAGCAAGAAAGAAGCTGTGGAAATGGTGATGAATGACTGTGAACAGAGCATGTGTGTGATAAAACCCTCCAAGACAGACTTGCTGTTGAAGGAGCACTGGTGTGTAACAACAGCTTTAGTATTACCACCTGTGTGCCCCTTGAATAGCTAGAAGTAACCGTCTATTTTGGCTTTGTATAAAAATGTGTGACCCTCCTGTGACCTCTTTGATGTACTACATCTTACACGAAGAGTTCGCTCAGTCAGTTTTGCATATTTGGCAAAGTTCCAGACTTTTCTTCCTAATAAATCAGTGAGAATTCAAATCTGTTTTAGGCTGAATCATACTGTAGAAATTCTGCTGAATTTGGTGTTAACTACCTGTACTTTTTCCTCTTCCATGCTTTCAGAGAGTGGGAAAACTTGTAAGTTTGTTATTTAACTTAGAAGTACGTTAAGATGGTTGAGAGGGAAGACTTCATTTTCTCAACTAAAAGCAGGAAAACTAGCTGTAATTATGGGAGAAAAGAAAAGGAGTTAGAGTTGAGCAGTCTTAGCAATGTTTTTGAAGGGAGCAAGATTAGCCACTTAAGCGAAGAATCATTATAAATAGCACGTAACAAATGACAAGACTTGTCCTGACAAGAACTAAGTCAGGATAGAAAACAATTACAGGTCTGAACCTATTTTCTTACGCAGAGTATGACACAAGAAGTGGGAAACATTACTCATTTAGAGAAGCTTTTGTTCCACAACACTGCTACGATGTTATTTCTGGCATTTTCCGGGCACTAAACAAACCCTTTCTTATAGCCCACACCTTTGAATCAGGGGGGAGATGCCAATTTTAAATGTCACTCTAGAGAATACCAAACCTTTAGTTTTCAGTTCCTTTTCCAAAACCATACGTAGTTATTAACACCGTGTTGTTTCTGGTGCTGGTCTCCTCACTTCCTGTAAACATAATCTGGCCTCTGTGTTGTCCCTGGCTGTCTGAAGTTGATGTGATGAAGGCAGAGGATGTCCTTGCTCTAAATTAAATAAGAACATGAAATAACAGAGAGGTAATTCACAGGGGGTAAATTGTGCTGTTAGTATAATAAACATTATTCTTACCATTGCATCTTGTATTTTCTGTCTATATAAAATAGTTCTTTGTAAACCTAAATATTTGGAAGAACAGTAAGGTTACTGAAGACTTTTACTCATAACATGTAAAGCTGAATTAACAGAAGTATAGATTCATATTTGATTTGTTTCTACTAATACTTGTTTTTAATATATTAAAATGAAGAAAAAAACAAGTGGAAAATCCTCAAAGCTGCAAACATATTCTCCCTTTGATAAGTCTATTTCTGTATTGTTTTTCTTTTTGTGTTACCAAAATAATGGTTGATTTTCCTGTAGGAAGGAAACATTCCCCGGCTCAAAATCCCCAAAGGATACTTCCCAGTTCTGTTCCTGCATGAATTGGTGTTATTTTGTGATAATATATTCCGAATAATTAATCCTGTTACCTCTCTTAGCCTGGATTCTTAAGGAGCAGAGGCTTAGGAGATCATGCTGCATCTATTCCAGTCTCTCCCGTAACTCTTGAACCAAGTCACTACTCAAATTTGAAAGCATGATTGAGATTTTAAAGATACTTGGGTCGTGTTTCTTGTAAATAGCCAGGCAGAGAGGTTGATGAGTGTCCAACTGAAGGAAAGGTTAAAATCCTTACTAGACGCCAAAAAAAAACCCCATAAGCTTTGCAGGCTGTGTTCCAGCCTATGGATCTGTAGGAAACCAGGCTTTCTCTGGAGATGTCAACTGCTGTTTCAACACAAAAAGACACGTGCACTCAGGGCAAGTGTGGCCTGAGCGCAGTGGTGCCAGTCTCCTACTTGGTTCCGATGGGTCTCTGAGAAAGAGTTTTGTGGTACTGAGTCCGGAGAGGCGCGTGGTCTGTGCTGCTGTGGGTGGGAGGGGGTCTGGGGAGGGCTGCCCGAAGGGAAGGTTCTGCAGTCACAAGTGTCCATGGTCAAAGAGCATGTCCCCTTGTGCAAATGTGTTTTATCTTCTTATGCAAGACTAAATCATCTTTATAAAATATGCTCCTTGAAGAGCAATAGAACTCCATAAACTGGAGACTTGACTCCAGGGATCTTAAAACGGACAGACTAGCCGTACCTGAAGAACTCTGTGAAATCTCTTTTGTACCTACATCATTAAGTTTGAAAAAATTTACTGTCTGTTGACATTTGAACAGGGTATTTAGGAGAATTAAGGTATGCTTTTAAGGGCCTTTTTAATAATTCAGTTTTCCGAGGCATGTTTCTAACAGTAAGTCTGAATGTGCTTTTTCTACAGGAACCAGTCTAATGTCCGAAGAATGCACACAGCAGTGAAGCTCAATGAAGTTATTGTAAATAGATCCCATGATGCCAGACTTGTTCTCCTCAACATGCCTGGTCCTCCAAAGAACACTGATGGTGATGAAAACTGTATCCTTTCAGGCAAGGCCTGGACCACGTAGAAGACCTTTCTGTAATCTGTGCTCTTGAATTCATTTTGCCACAAAGGCTGTCAAGCTGTAGTATGTGACAGTGTCCACTACGTGGAGGGCACTGGCTTGCGGCTGTTACGTAGTAATTGCTTAAAGCAGAAGTTGCTGCTGGTTGCTCTGGAAGCCTTGGAGGTTTGAATTCAGTCTTGTCTAAATTCTTACTTGATGTTATTTACTCTTAAATTAAAATAAAATTATGTAATTCTCTATAGTGAGGTAGCAGAAGTTTAAGGCATTCACAGGAGCCAGCGCTCTGGGCAGAGTGATGTCTGAACTCGAGTAAACAGGGAGTCCTAAAGGAGAGGGCATATTTCAGGCGTAGCTCACACGCCAGAATTTGGGAGCTTAGCTCCAAGTGCAACGCTCTGGTAAGATTAAAATTCAAAGCCACAGTATTTTGGCACTTAGAGGGATACTTGCCCCATGCCCCTAAGGAAGGCCAGAGCTGAGGTTTGTGAGCTGGTGTGCCAGGTGTTACCATCGTTCTCTGTCCACAGCTGCTCTTCAGCCTTGGTTTGTACTGTTAAATTACCAAGCCTTTCACTGGCCTGGCCCAGAAAAATATATGTCATAAGTCACAAATCACAGACCAAATGATTGTTTTCTCCTAAATCTAGATAATAGTAGTAGCGATGGCTGTTTCACAACAGTGTGCTGGCCAAAGAAAGGATAAAAACATTCCTCTTCACATAAGGAGGCTTTCAGCCACAGCTACTACAGCTCTGGAGAGATTTTAAACATGAGATGATGGGTGAGGATGCTTATTCCTCCACCCTTCCTGGGAGAGGCTGAGCCTCCGTGACTGAAGAACACTCAGTGTTCACGGAGAGCAGCTGGGAGGGAGTGTGGCTGTGTAACCTGGTGCCACCAGCATCCCTGATGGGCTCAGCTTTGGGCAGTGGCAGGGTTCGTTTTGGAGCCAGCTGAAACCAGCTGTGTCCGATGTGGGGGCAGCCCCTGGTCTCGTCTCGTAAGAGGATGCCGCTGCAGCCTCCCCGCTACAAAACCTTGCCACATAAACCCAATAGGGAGGCTAACCACTGTGCGTTTCGGTTTTGGTATGTCTTTTGTCCTTGACTTTACTGAAACAGACATGGAGTTTCTTGAAGTCTTGACTGAGGGTCTGGAGAGAGTATTACTCGTTAGAGGAGGCGGCCGAGAAGTCATCACAATTTACTCCTGATTTAGTACAAGCTTCTAACGCTGGTCTACATTTACCTTCTTGGCGATAACGGACATTCTAGTTTTAAATGGAGAAGAAAAAAAAGGTGTTTTGCCTAACTTTCTCCTCATCCAGTCCTAGTCATTGTCTTTCCGTTGCAACACACATATCTTTTGGGATTGCAGTATTGTTACACCATCCAACTAGCAACATAAGTTAATTGTGAAGCTGCCACATTATTCAGTTTCTGCTTTGGTACTCCAGCATTTGTGCATGTAGTTTTGACACTAAACCTCTTTTTAGTCAGCACTGCTATGTGCAGTATTTTTAGTAACTGTATGTAAAGTTAGGACATGAAAGCCAGTTACTGTAAAAAGATTTTAAAAGCTTTTTATATTAGGTTTGGGGAATAGAATACATTATATAGCAGCTAGTTTCTGCTGAAGTTCAGCTATAAAGCATTTTCTAAGAGCACACTAAATTGTAAGAGAGGACTGAAAAAGCTTTGTTTTTCTGGGTTTATTTCCAGAACTAAACTCTCAGTATTGGATAAGAATTTATACTTTTAATACGTTTATTGATAGAGATTTAAATAAATTATGTTGATATAGTTGAAATTATGTATGTAGTTCGCTACAAATTGTGTTGCTTCTGAGACTTGAGGTTCTGTGAGGCCAGATCCCTATTTATTTTTGTATTTATTTGTCAGAAATATTGGATATGCAGATGCAGACTGTTTAGGATAACAGAGATCTCACAATAAATTTTGAATCGTCAGGGGATTGAAGGACCAGTCCTGTGCAGTTCTTCCATGCTTTAAATTTCTTGCAGACCATCCATCAAAGTACATTGAGCATGTTGGAGTCCCGTGCGTAGAGCCAGGTGCTATGCTGCGCGCACAGCGATGGGATTGCACTTGCACAAGTACAGGGGACCTGCTGCTTCATTGTATGCTTTATGCCCGTAGAGGAAAAAGAAGAAAAGACGACCTATGTTACCCAATAAGTCTCTGGAGATTTTATCAAGCCCATTAAGTTGTACTTTATGTACAGAACATTCGTATTTTTTCAATAAAATGTTGCATACACTTTGAACCTGTTCTCTGTCTGTTCTCCGCACTGTGGTGAATTACCTAGGAAAAGCCTCGCTCTCCTTCCCTGCCCAGCACCACTGTGATCGGACTCCAGCGCAGCAGCACTGGTGAAGCCACTGTGTGAGGGGAAGGTGGTGGGGACCTGCTGGTGCTGGCCCAAACGGCCCAAGGACTGCATGGTGGAGGTGCCAGCTTCGTCTTGAAAGGAGCCTGGTGGTGTGCCAGCATGAGTAATGGCTTCTGGCTCTGGAGTTACTACCATATGGAACAGCCAGGTAGAACTCCGTACCTGTAGACTATGAAAAACGCACAAGCTGGTATCCCCTCAAGATTTCCGGCTGTCTGGGAAAGCAGTAATGCCATACAAGGGACACGTGTGAGCTAACCTCTGTGGGATGCATGAGTAGCATGGGAAGAAAAGTGGGGACTCGTGCTCTTGCTAGTTGGTATGCTAGCTGTCAACCTTGTTGTGATGGTACTACTGGTTGTTTTGCTGATAACAGCATGACCAATTTGCCTGTGAGACAGAAATTTGAGAAACTATCCAGGCTTTTATCTTGAATAATGTAATAAAAAATGCTTTTAATTAGAGCTTTATAGTTAAAGCCTAAGTTTGTTCTCTCTGCAAAACAGGACATACCTGACTGGTGCAGGATGGTATGAGTGCATGCAGGATCCCTGCAAGACAACAGCCAGAAACAACTCCAGGGTGTGCTCTCTACTGGAGATCTTTTAATTTTTTTTTTTTTTTTTAACAACAGTCTTTGCTTTTTTTGGTTTTGAAAACCAAAATTCATTTCACTCACATTTTTAAAACCAAGGGAAAGAATAAAGCTTGCTTATTTGTAAACAGTGTGCTATTTGTAGAGAGATTATTTTTACATCTTCAGAGGAGTGAGTAGTGGTATGCAAGTGTACAGCAATCATTATAGTTAATGCCCGTTTGCAAGCATTCTTTTATAGGAGTAATAAAGTCTATGAAAAGGTTTTTATTCCTCAGACTTCTGTAGGTCTAACTATGAGATACTAACTTTCTTTTACCAAATGTAAACTTCTAATAAAAACATGCTGAGAAATACATACACTTATTCCTTAGGAAATTTTATGCATTTGGATGACATAACTCCACCTCACGAAACTATTTCGGTGCTCTCTCTTACCTGACCCAAGTAACCTGTCTGTGGCTTTATTATGTTTTCAACATTAAACCAATCAAGTGAACATCCTTACAGATACATTAGATTGGGATCTCAGAGGCGATTCTATGCAATGAGAATTAGAAATAACCCTAATTCAGCACTGTGTGGACCCTAAAGATTTAATGGGCTCCAATTATGTAAGACATCTCCGTATACAGAAGGTTCAAAATAAGTTCCTCTGAGACTTAGCTTACACCAGAGTGCAGAGTCTAGGGGTGCACGTCAGTGAAAACTGGAAGTAGCATGGAAAAGGTTGTGTAAGAAAAACATCAATGAAAAAGGTAATTTCTAGTGGAGTCAGATTCTGTGAGGGTAACTGAACCGTCAGCTTCCATTCCTGTCCCTACGCTAAAACCTTTTTTGGGTAAGGAGATGAGAACATTGCAATTAAAATAGAACATGACAAAGCTGATTTAAGCTCTTTGTATACAGGTATTGAGAATTACACTTAAAACCTCTACGGTATAGTTTTAATAATTTGCGAGTTATTAAAAAAAAAAATCCTACGTAGCACAAAGGGGTCACTTTGCTTTACCTTTCACTTCCAGAAAACTCGCAACCAACCAAACCTGCCCGCACAACCCTGTTTTACTTTCTGCTCCCCTCGTTGGCGTAGTCGGCGAGAGAGGTTCTGCCTTAGCCGCCGAGCTCCACCAGAGGGCGCCAGGCCCGAGGCGGTGCCGCC
>NW_009632984.1:0-24609 GCF_000690535.1 Cariama cristata | reverse complement strand
GTGCGGCCCCGGGCTCCCCCGATGCTCCCTGGGGAGAGAGATGCTCTCCTCGCCTCTGCTCCCCACCCCCGTGGAGGATGCTCAGGGAGCGAGGATGCCCGTGAAAACCTCTCACCCAGCAGCAGCGTGGGTGGACTGTCAGGGCACGTCGAGGTGCCCAGAAACGCCGTCTCTGCTCAGACGCTATGGCCGCGAGAGCTGTGTCAAAGCTAGGGATTTGTTGGTTATACCTACCTGTGGTCTCGCCAAATCTGAGTGTCCCTGTATAAATCACTCCCAGTCTTCACTCAGCCTGTGGCATGGGGCTGATGCCGCAGCCAGGTCTGCCCAGGGCAGCACCCAAGGTGGGCATGACTCTTCTCAAAGGGACTTGAAAGCACAGCTTCAAGTGGGATACATGCTGAGGTACAGCATGATGCGTTTGTCCCCAGGCTCCGTCTGGTTTTCTTAAATTCCAAGATTTTGTTTAGATGAAAAATTGTGTCTAAACCCATCTGCAGAGAAGAGCACCTACTAATGTAATGTACATAATTGCGTGTATGATCTGTCTCGTGTGTTTGCACTTGGCTGGTGGCATGTCTGTGGGGTAACTCAGGAAGAAAACTTCCTGTCATCTATTTTTGGCATCCCAGGCCTGATGCTGCCGCTCGAGATGAGACAGATGCAACATGCCTGTATACCACTGTGGCAGAACTGGTGCCAGCAACTCAAGCGCCCTGCACTGCTTGAGGAAGGCAGCCATCAGGGCCCACTGAAATGTTCACACCAGGCAAGAGGTTCAGCTACCAGGAGAGGCACTGTGAAACTCCACCCAGACACGGTGGGCAAGGGGGTCCCATGGAATGGCTGGGGAATGGTGTTTGAGATGTTGCAGACATCGCACCCCTGCTCCATGCCTGTCTCCACTCCACACCGCTGCAATAGCTTGCTTCTGGTGGAGGCACTATAGGTCACTTCAGCCAGCTGCTGGATCATTTCTTCCTCCTCTGGTCTCAAACTGCCCCCAACCCAAAGGTCCTAGCCACCCCCAACACTTGGGGGAGAGGTACAGGTGAATGGCCAGACCGCTGCTCTCTCACCAGCTCTCTCCCAAACTGAGATGTGGAAGGGGACAAGCCACCCTTACGCTGTAGCTATCAGGTAGCCCATGGAGCACATCACCCCTGTGTGGCGAAAACATACCAAAGGGTGTTTTGTAACAGTATAATGTGTCCCCTCAGAGGCTGTATTTCCTAAGTGTACTGATACGGTAGTAACGTTACCCCAGATTCTCTCCACAGGTTGCTCACTGAAACGATATACCCTTTCTTTCTCAGGAAATGGGACTCATGAATAGCTACCAGACTTTTCTGTTACTAGATACTGTATACAATTATATATATCAGATGACTCATTAATCAAATAGCTTGTTATTGGGATATAGACAGGCTTTCAGCATTCCACGTATTGCTTTCGTGGAAACAGCCCAGGAATAAACAATGGCCAGCAGCGCAGAGGACAGTCAGCTCTCATCACCCACTCAGCTGAGAGGTCCTCGATACATAATTTAACTCAATGTGAGACATTTTTCTTCTCTGATCTAATTCCAGCTCACCAAACAGTACTCATGTAGGAAATTTTCACTCCTGTAATTCCTTTTGGTCAGTGTTGAGCGCTGTCAGAGAGCAGGGCTGGCCGAGGCTGGGACGAGGGACTGCCTGAAGGAGTGCCTTGCTTCTCCCAAGCGGCTCAAGTCCAGCAGTCATCCGCAGAGCACCGTGCTGGTGCTGGCCCCAGCGACAGAGGCACTCCTGCCTCAGGGAAGGCTGTACCATGGTATCGGTGTGAATCTCCAAACGATAACCAGCCCCAAGCAGCAAACCTACCTTTGACCTTACTGCTCAGTAATGACAGGCTGTGTAAAAAGCCAAGGAATTTACAACCCTTTCTGCTCCACAGTGCAAGAAGACAACATGCAGCTGTTTACTCCACTGGAACCCTTTCAGCTGGAGGCATGACTGCACCTGAATCTCATTGCAGTTTTGTTATGTTCATGTTAAACAATCCCCAACAACCATTTCCCAAAGCCTATGAGACAAGGGTCTCCCCTGGTGCATGCACCACGTGCCTGCTCTGGATCAGTACTTTTGTTTTGTGTTCTTTGGCCATGAATCACACTGGTATTTTGAACTATATGCTCTGAATTTCTCGCTGCTGTCTCATGATTTTTTTTGCTGCACCAGTGTGATTATATTTGTTTGTTTGTTTACTTGTTTTCCTTTCTGCTACATGCTGTAAGTTATGTCCAGCCTGGGCTGAAATTCAAGGACTTGGGACAGAAAGGATGATTCCTGGTTCCCCTACCGTCACCTCCTCATGTCCTGCTTCCATCAACACCCCAGTCACGGCTGAGTTGTGCTGTCCTGCAGAGCAGGGGAGGGCTGTGGTTCTCGTTAGAATGCTCCATAAATGTAAAGAGATGTAAATGTAGCTCAAGTCATGAAGTCAGCCAGGGCAAGAAGGATATGGGAGAAGGCAGAAGCAGCTGATGGTTCTGTCATGCTCTTCTCTTGGAGTGGTTTTGTTTCAGTGTTAGCTCTATTAGCGCTCCAGATTCGGCTAGCTGCCAGTGATAGGCAAGCAGGAGGATGCCACAAACCGCTTTTCCATGGATTTCACAGCTTCGGCAATGGCATCCTCCCAAGCGCTCTTGCTGGGATGATCCTGGCCTCCGTATGACAGCACTCTCTGCCATCAGCCCTGCAGAAGAGTGTATTGCTGCAGAGTCCTCTAAGCCTGGGCAGAGCCTTGTGGATGGTTCAGTATCGTTAATACAAGCTGTCTCCATAGATCCAGACTAGCTAGGAATTTTGGACTATACTCTGCAGCAGATATCGATTTCTGCAGCCATTCTGAGTGCTCCTGTTTACCTCCCCTTGGATGGAAGACAGTTTGTGCAAGCCTCTGTCTTGAGTGGCTGCAGGCTGACAGGGGAATGTGCACTTGGAAGGCTGGAGACAGATGGAGAAGCTTCATGTTGCAGCTGGTGGCCCAGGGACTTTGACCCCTCTTGGTAACCAGTCACTGTGTTTTACACAACCTTTACTAAGGTAGGCTGTATGTCAGAAACAGCTGGAAGCTCCTCACCCGTTCCACATAAATCGCAGATATGCAATTGGTTTTCACACTTTTCCTCCTTTTGTTTTGTCTCTCAGGTTGGTTCCTTTCTGTGGAACCCAGATGTCTGAAAATAAATTCAAACCTTCAGTTGTGATGAAATTATCAATCTCAGAGAATGTCACATCATGTTAAAATGAATCAGTAGAAGGATTTTGTTTGCTTTCTATCACTTCAACTTGAAGAAGGTCTCCAAAAAAGCAAGGATCGTGGGTGAGATTATCAACTGATGTAAACTAACTCGTATAATTTTATACAAGCGGAAAAACTGGCCCTATATTGCAATCCTTAAATGTCGTGCAACACAGGGCTCTGTCTTGGCACGTTGGTGTAGAAATTAAAATATAAAGGGAATTTGTGTTTCCTGACCTGTGAATTATGCTGATTCTCCTAGGACAGCAGTGACAGCTCCAGATTTTCTGGTTGATCTCCTTCCCCGTCTTAGTTTCTACTTCTGAACTAAATCTGAGCAGTGAAGCCTGCTTGGCTGCTCTTCTCTTTTTGCTCCCCTCAGATGGTGAGGTATTTTCCCACTTCCATTATACAGGGAATCCACTCAAGCATGCACCCTTGGCAGCCGTCTAGCTTCCTGATGGGGGGTCTTCTCCCACTGTGCCCCTGTACACCACATTTCAACTTGTTGGCCATCATTATCTGAGGAAATCTACTTAAAGAGTGTTTGAAACCAGTTGCAGGTGGTGATTTGGGAAGGGCTAACACAAATAATTCAGTATGGAGGAGAGAAGGAGTGCTTCTATTTTATAGTATGCATGAGGGAAATGGATCTGTCTAGGTGTACTTCCATCTCACAGAACTCTGATGTTACCGACAATTGCAACGCCAGAGCAATGGAGATGCAGGAAAGGCGATGTTAAACATGGTAGAAAACTGTGCCGATATTCAGTATGAACTACTTCAGTGTCAAATTGTACATTTGAAGAAGCATTTGAAATAATTTAAAAAATGACCATTTACATGCATATCCAAGTGTGCATGCCTCTGGTAGGGATTGTGACCTGCTTTCATTCTCTTAACAATATTCAGAGGCTTGCATCCAGCTCGAGCAATACTGAAGAGAATTCGTGTAAATAGTTTATGAATTTTATATAAACTGCTTTCTTCCACAGGAAGTGATGCAGATGGGAACTGACACTAGCAGAAAAAAAAAGTTGCCATGAAGCAGATGAGACCTTCTTAAGGCTGGAAAGGTTTTACAAGCAGGACAAATGAGACCAAACTGTATTTCAAAGCTCACAGTACCTGCATGCAGACCTAAACCTCTCCCTGCAATAAAGCTCATCTCCTCTAGTTCTCCTAGGCACCACAGGGGAATTTTTTTTTTCCCCCCATTCCCACCTGTGCTGCTCTGGGGAAAAAAAAAGGAGCACAACTATCTGGAGTCTCCTACTGAGCCATCAGGAAACTGTCGGGTTCTGCATCTCTTCCACATTCAGCTGAGGTCCCACCAAGGCCACCTCAGGCAAACTCCTGCACCTTCTCCCTCACAGACATGTTAATAAATCCCACTCAGGATTCAGATTTAGCTTCTGATTCCCTGGGATCCCAGATCTCTCTCTCTGATGCAGCTGCCAATTCACATCTTCACTTTCTGTTGGAGAATTCGATTTTTGTCTCCTCGATGTCGCTAGCTTTCCTTAGTGATCAAATTTTTACTCCCCGTCACCACAGACTGAAATAAGGGTTTACTTTATTCTTTGTTGTAATAGATAGTGGCAAAACCAAAAAGGTCACTAAACCCGTAACACTAAATATGGCAAACAAGCAGCAACAATCAACATGACATGCTGAAGCAGCTCTGCTGCTGCTCTGTGGCCAAGGCAACATCATCCATTGCTCATGGCCAGAAGAAAGAGTCTCACCCTTAGCCTGTAACTCTCATTTCCCTTGCTTCTGGCTGTAGGTCCTCTGGCAAAGGAAAACGTAATAAAAATAAAAGGTGAATTTCAAATCCCCAATATTTTGGAGCCAGACTTTTTGTTCTATTGTGCTCAGAGCTTTTTGACACCAGAGATATCTAGGCTTTCTGTCTTGCTCCATCCAGATACCGTAAACATATTCATTCAGTATTTGTGAGGCACAAACACACAAAATAAAAGTACAGAGTCAAAACTGCATCTGTACTATGTGAAAAATTATCTTTATATATGATTTCCTCCTAGCCTGTCCCACGTGACACTAGCACAGTATCACATGCCCCCGGGAACAAGCTCATTTAAGAAATATGGGTTAAGTGTGTAGACTACTATTAATATTTGATGTATTGAGTATGTTATTAGATATTTATAAGGAATCAGCTAAAGTACGTAATGATGCATACTATGAATATACAACGTAATTGCCATTTTTTGCTACAACTACAGCTAATCAAGTTTGACAATATAAAGAGAATTTTGGGTATCGAGAATTTTAACAAATGTTAATTGAGCAAAACACAGTGGGGTTAAGTCTATTAATTTACTGATTCTGTTAATTTACTTAAAAGAATGTGTCTAATGAAGAAATCAGAGACATGCAAATCAGGGAAAGATAAGGGAAAGATGAGTGCTGCTGAGATCTGCATGCGACTGTGGCGATACATGTTTTAGTGATCTTGTGTGTTTTGCAGGAGGGGTAGGTCTGTAACAGCAAAGGCTCTGAAGAAGGTGGCATAGACACGAAAGCTTTTCAGACTCAGCTGGCTTTCACAGAGTACTACGCCCCTCTGTAAAGCTTGTCCAGTTTATGCCTTCAAGGTTTAAATGCGTTAGCCCGGCTTCTGCACTTTTCTTTCAGCTTAACTACACTAGGATTAGGTTTGAGTTAACTTTCCTTTTTCAAAATGACATGCCCTGTGCTCCTGCAACGAAATTCTTCCCCTGCGTTTACCCGTGCCTTAATACAGTCTTTAATCCCCACTGAAAGTGGATTAAGCTTCCTGCAGATTGAATTTGCAGAGAGCGAGGCTGGTGCAGACCCTGCCGTGCTCTGCATGAGCCAGGCAAGTGCTGACCCTCCTGGTGCTGCACGGCACCAGAATGAGCCTGCCCTCTTACCTGCGTGTCTTCCGGGTGTCCGAGGGTCTCCAAACCCTTAACCCCAATAAACTGGTTTTAACACCAGTATCCAGCTGGGATCAGCACTTAGGCAGATGATGTGCTGCCGGAGTACCTGCCTGCAGAGCTGCAGCGCAGCGGCAGCACCGTCACAGCCGGCCTGGGCAGGCAGCACCACGTCTCTTTCCCCCTCTGAAGGCTGACAAAGGTGCTGGTGACCCCTCAGTGGACCACTGGCTTAAACACAGTTGGCTTACGTATATAGAGAGATGTGCATTACAGAGCAAAAGGCCAAAAATGTCACTCTAGGGAAGTTCATCTGAAGTCACAACGAAGCAAATTGTTCCTTGTAGTGTTAGCAAAACACCGAGGGTGAAGCGCAGGGACATTCCTGGTCCCTGGTCCCATTGCGTGGAGCATGGAGAGGATCTGGGGCAGCAATTTGCCGTGGATATGAGATGGATGCCAAGGCTGGCCAGCACTGTTTGGGGCCAAAACCCCCAAATCATAGTTCTGCCTGGCTCCCCATGTGTGTGCCAGTGCAGGACAAGCTGAATACCACAAGGTGCAGGTCCAGCTGCAGGGTGTAGTGCAAGAAAGCCACAGCCCGGAGTGCTTGGCTGTTGCTCTGGAAGATGTTCCTATCCCATACACCCTGCAGTGCTGAGTGAGCTAGTACAAACCTTGCTACATGAACTTGGTTGCTTTTATCACATGGGTGATACGCAGAAGCATGGGTCCTGATGATGGGAGTTTGGGCCCTACCATGGGCAGACAAGCACTTATGCCCTATTCTGGGGTTGCAAGAAAAGGAAATCTCCCTGGTTTTCCGTGCAAGTTTCTTTTCACTCTTTTGACTTCTACAGGCCTCTCGACAACTTCAGCAGTTCTCCTCTGCATACTTAAATAGGCCTCCCTGATGCAGCAGCCTAACTGAGTGGAACAGATTTCCCTCTGATCCAGCTGCAATGCACTAACTTCATGGACGCATGCTTGCTTTGCCCTGCTGTGGAGTCAAATCCGTGTTGGTCTGCCAAGGGTGGTTCCTCCCAGCGTCTTCCCCAAATAACTTGCCAGCCAAGGACTTCAAACTAATTAAAGACAAGACAAACCCTTCTCATACTAGCTAGGAACATTGCATTATTTATTACATTTTTACTGTTTTCATGTAGAGCTGGGGTGGGTGAAATAAACCATTTGACAAAAGGACATTTTAGCCTGATTTGAATTTTTTTTTTTTTTTACTATTAGTTTAAAGCAATCAAGAATAATCTGTTCCTGACTGACACCAGTAGATGAGCAGAAGTGTGTAGGCTAGAGCTGTCACAGCCTGCAAGACAAAGCACCTCTGAAGTGTCTGAATCTTCCTTTGCCAGTGTTTGCAGTGTACAGACCTTCACTGGAGTGATTGACATCAGACTGTTTATTTTTGAAAGACAAAAAAAAAAAAAGACTTCTTTTATGTTCCTATTTGCTCCAAATCTGGCTGGCATCAAAAAGCACCAGAAAGCTCAGCTTGTTCTGATGGCAAGAGTTGTCTGTGGGTAGCTGGAGTAGACTGGGCAGCCAGCAAGGGGATGGGAGAGGGATCCAGTCCAGGCTGGCTATCAGATCAACAGCTGCTGCAGGCTTTAATTTCCTTTTATAGAAGGGAGATCATGGGAACTGTTGCTCTTCATAGCCTGTGGAGTCTTTGGCTTAAAAAAGTGCCCTCCCTGGGGACCAGCCGCTACGTAACATATCAAATGCTGGTCTGGGTGTTTGCTCAGGTTTCTGCCGCAGCCAAAAGCAGCGTGCTTGCCTTTGCTTCGTGCAGGGACCTGTGAAGCCTCCCTGTTCTGTGGCTCCTAGACCGTGACTTGGAGTCACAGGAGGTGAGAAAGCCTACAATAGTCCAGAGCGGTTACAGGTGGGTGGTAAGGGAGATGAAGAGTTAGTGCCACCCAGGAGTGGGAGAAATGTGCTAGGAGCCTACCTGCTGCTATGCATGGGGCCTTGCAGGGCAGAGCGCAGGCTCTGGTGCCCGGCTGGGTCCTGTGCTGAGGGCCACTGAGCACAGCAGCATGCCGGCAGCAGTTACGGGGCTGGGGAACAGCTTTCCCACTGATAGCTGCCCTTCCCACCTTGATCTCAGAGACTGGAACACCGCTCAGCGGGGAGGGGTGTGCATCTTGGGCAGAGTGGAGAACATATGCCTCTGCTGTTGCCTCGTATCTGCATTTAATAAAATCTAGGATACGCCTGGAGTGGCAGAGGGGAAGGGGACAGGACTTGCATACGGCTAGGGAAGCTCACCTTGTTACATGGTTTACACCTTTTCTTGAGATCCCTACCATCACAGTCCTTACTCTTACCAGCAGCAACTCATTTCTGCAGAAGGAAGTTGCTTGAGGGTGGAGTTTATTTACACTGAAAACAAACGTCAAGGCATGGAGCCATCAGAAAATGGCTCCTGGCAGCAGGAGTTTGCATGGTCTGCATAGAAGGCTATCTATAGCAACTGGGAAGCCACAGAGGGCACATGTTATCCCCACTCTGCAGGACACACTCTGTCTGGCCATATACAGTGAGTTATATATAAAGCCATACACAAAAATATAGAAGAGCCTGTGGCTGTGTTGCAAAGCCTCATCCAGACACATCTCTAGCACAATCCTGTCCTTGGCCCCACTAGAGAGCTGTGTATTTCAGAGTCTTTTTCAAAAGGATGCTGGGCAGCCACACCATCCGAGGACAACTGATCTGTAAAGTATGAGCATACAGACCAGACTGCAAATATGCCCAGTCCTTCTAAGATTTCTGATTTCCTCCCAAGTATCTTTGTGCTATATATAGAAACATCCCCCTCCATTCCCATCTAGGTATCTTGCAGATCAGCACTACGATAAACAGTCCCACCAGCAAAACTCTCTTTAACTCAAGAATTTACAGGGTAGGGACAGATTAAAAAAAATTACAGTGTTAAAGTAGAACTAAAGAACTGCAAAAAATAGTCCAGGAGGGTCCATAAGAACTTCAGAGTCCACCAGACTGCCCTAAGGCAGGATCAGCTGTCCCTACGTCATTCCCGTCAGTTGTCAGTCTAACCGGCTGTGACAGAGCACCCCTGATGAAAGCTCCCTGGGCTGCAGGTTTACACAGATGCCTTTCAGCGCAATGTTGCTCCACAATGAGTCTGAAGTTAAAGGAGGCTTTAATAAGCAGTACAAAGGTCCAGTCCAAGATTAAAATGTAATTTTGAAAAGTGAGCCTATTTTAGTAAGGCATGGTCATAATTTAAAGAAGGTTGCTAAATGAAGACTCCTGGATAGCATAACAGCAAATAAATACAGCTCTGTGCTCAGAGAAACCTTTAAATTAACCAAAGGCAGCATGCAATTTCAACAGCAGTCCTGCATAGTTAGCTTTCTAGGCAGCATAAGCACCACTCCTTTTCCACAAGCATTCAGGAGGGTGACAAACAAAAGCAAGCTGTGCCTTGACTTCTCTTCTGTTGTTTTCACATCAAATGGTCCTTTTGCAGATTTCACATAAAAGGATAAGACAGGATCCTCTCTCCCAAGGTGAGGCAGAACCTCTGTCCCATGTGCTGTAGCAAAGAGGGCATGGGGAGAGATCTGGATGGAAACCCAAGGATGCCTCATGCAGAAATAGCTTCTTGAAGGCCTCTGTGCTGTCTGACTGTGAGCGTGTGAGGTGGTTGCTTTAACTGGTGCACAGGGTAGCTCCTGGTCCTTGTACCAAAACTTGGTTATCACCACTGTTACAAGTTAACATGGAAGCCACCTTCACACGCATACATGACTAAAACTGGCAAAACACAGGCTTCCACATGTGTATCTCCCTCCTTTCATTTCTGAGTTTATCATAAACAACCTGATCTGGCAAGTTGAAAACTCTTTCCTTACAAACATTTCCCCTCCCATGCACATTTTGAAATTCTCAAAGTGAGAGGTTGCAGATTCTTCTCACACAGAATTTCTCTTCCTCGATGAACTTCCCCTTTTTATTGAGAGGCAGGACTGTTTCCTTCCTCAGGACCCTGCTTGTTCTCCAGTGATAATGGCCACTTCTGTCCAGTCCCATTCCCAAGTACAGAGCCTGTACCTACAGATGGACATTTTAAAGGATGCACTCACAATGCAGTTATCAAACAAGGCACTTTGCCAGTGCCTCAGAAACAAAGCAGTAGTGTGAGGACTTGCTGCCTTTGGTGGGTTCAGCTTGAAAACCTTTAGAGGTTGTAATTTTCTGTGTCCTTGAGAAGACACCCTGTAGGCAGTTATTCGCCCAGAACATCTGACTGGCTTGCAAAAAAACCCCCCACCCCACCAGAGCTACAGCTCACAAGGAATAACAGAATTTTCGCTGCTTCCCAAAGCAACAGTTAATTGATTTTTATTAAATTCAGAAACTAATCAGGCAAATAGAGACCAGGAAGACAAAAGCTTTAAAATGGTGGGCTGAAAGTGTAAATCTATGATGCACTGCAACCACTCAGGGGAGTAGTTTAATACGATTTAGTATTAAGATGCGACTTTCTTCTTTCACCTAGTGCTTGTCTAAAGTGAGGGAAACTTGTTAAGTGGTCTCTACTTGCAATAGCAAAACAAAAGCTTTTCAGAACGACCACAGTATCTAACATCAACCTAAATCGACCAATATTCTCATTCAACTGATGTATTTTGGAGAGGTTTCACATTTTAGTTGCAGTAATAGCATCTGCTTACCTAGGATCTCTCTCCTTCTCATGTCCTGACAGCAGGTCTTCTATCTCCACAGGGGCATCAATAGCAGGTTTCTTCCAAAATGCAAGGAGATGGGCTGTCCAAAAAGGTTGACTTTGGAAATCGTCCTTCCTTCCCCTCCATATAAGGTAACCCCAAACTGAACGGCTAAGGGGCACAATATTGTTTTTATGGGGTATTTCATTTTTGATACTGCCTTCCATGGAGAACAGCATATTTGATGTAGCTTCTTCAGCTCCTCTCAGGTTGTCTTTTAGTTTGTTACTGGGCATTAGAGCATGGAGCAAGGTAGAATTACTGTGCTTCAATATACACATTTCAGGCATTTCTCCAACACCCACTTTACATGTTAAGTTTTTTTCACAGCTGGTGATTGTTTCATTTAGAAAAAATATTCACAAGATGAAAAGTTCATAAATATGGACATACTTAGCAGCAGTCTTCCAAAATGGTGTTACCGCATCTGCCAGCAGCTATGTACAAATCAAGTTGCTGTGAAAGGCCCAAAGACAATGTTTAACACCTCAGTCCTCAGATCCTACTGAAAGGATGTATTTAACTTCCTTTGTTCAACAAGCCAGTTCAAATCTGTTTTTCCGGAAAAAGTAGAACCCAGTCACAGTTTGTGAGCCTTTCAGATAAGACAGGGGCACCCAGCTGGCGTACATTTGTCAGCCCAAGCCAGCATCAGCAAGCTTTGAGTGCTGCTGATGATTCCATAAGGCATTAACTTTATAAATACATTCCTGACAAACAGGAAGAATTAGGGAGAAGGCCTGTTGCATGACACCACTACTGGAACATCAGAAGTTTGCTGCAGTGCAGCCAATCTGCATAGTGCAAGCCCTGATAGCCAAGACATTTTACATCCTCAAGCACATCTTAAAACCATTTAATTTATTAATTTCTTATTTAGGTTCAACCTCAGCAATATGAAGCTGTGGTTAACACAAAATTATTACAGGTGAATAGTAATCACATGGTTTGCTTTTTCTAGCTACGCTTAAGCTTCACAGTTCACATTTAAGTTGTAGCTGCATTTGTATGTCTCTGTTTTAAAAGTGATCTTAAGCTATGAACTCTTCTGTGAAATTGTTGTCCATCGATTTATAATTTAAAATTTTTCTAGTCAGAAGACCCGATAACCACAAAAAAGGGAGAGGCAATTCAATCTAGCATTAACTAGAGAGTCAGAATCAAAATGTCTGCTACACAGCAACATTCAATATTCACCATTTGTTTGCCTGGCATCAATGGGGGCATTAAGAATGGTAAACATGCACGCAGAGATGGTTATTAGCACAGATTTTTGTCAACTTAAAAAAGATTAAAAATTTGAAACCAACTAAAGTAATTAGATTCTCAGTGTGAGGTGAAGGCGTACACATTTTGCTGGCTTCAGAACAAACTTTGGGAGTTAATGGGAACCAAATACACCTCCTGTAACCTTTAGAAAAGGATAACTCTGCTGCCAACATTCAGCCTGAAAAAATGCTGTTATTTAGCTGGGGAAAACCC
This sequence comes from Cariama cristata, assembly GCF_000690535.1. Lineage (NCBI taxonomy): Eukaryota > Metazoa > Chordata > Aves > Cariamiformes > Cariamidae > Cariama > Cariama cristata. Next base: position 12,134 of record NW_009632984.1, on the reverse strand, counting down.
CAAAAAGTTGTAGAATAATTGGGGGCCAAGGAGGTGTGAAATCTAAAATCTGTATAAACAACCCAAGGTAGCTTACAGATTCAGAAAACAAAACAAGAAATATTAAGTGCTTTTCAAAGCAGAACATTGTTAAATTACTTGCCATGAGAAATTAACTTGTTATTCACAGAATATGATTTTTTACTATTGTCCCCTTACTTCTGCTTCTCCACCCTAATGTTCCACACAGGTGAGAGCTTGGTCACATACAGGGAAACTCAGGAACCATAGTTTAGGATTTTGCAAGTACAGATTTGCCCCATGATTGTCAAATACATCATTCCTCATGAAGGCAAGTAAGAAAGTATCAGTATTTGGGCTGTTTCCCAGCAGAGACTTTTAGCACCTTGTTCAACTCTTCTGAAATTTATAGCCACTTCCTCTATCAGGCAGTGTAGTAAACGCTAAAAAACTTGTAGACAGTTCTTCAGCAAGGCAGAGGTGCATGGGTAGGCATGGGTAGCTACAAGTACATCTCATCTTCACTGTAACTTCACCACGTTCCAAAAACCTACAGGTCAACTTGTGGCCACCATCTGATGTCAAGGACAAGCAAATACTGTGCTATTGTGAAGGACTTTTACCCCAAGTTTTTTGTTTTTTAGTTTTTTTGTTTGTTTGTTTGTTTGTTTGTTTGTTTTTTTATGGATTCTCAGCTAGGTAGACCCCCATGACCTGAGAGTCTTCTGTTCAGGGAAGCCACCTCAGCTTTTGCTGACCAACATTCCATTAAGCCCCTCCAGGAAAACTGACTCCCACAGGAACTGCTGTAGTGCGCTCCCAGCCTGGTAGATCTTCTCTTTTAGGTACCCCTACTATTTCTTTTTATTTGCAGCTGAATTTCAGATCATCTCAGGATATGGGAAATAAAATCAATTTCCAAGCTCTATCTTCCTGACTTCACTCCCTTGCATTGCTTGAGTCAGTACCTCCCTCTTGCTCCTGCTCCCTAATCTATGCACTTACCCTAGGCAGCTCAAATCCTTTTCACCATTTTGGTTCCACTCTTACTCCACATTCCCTTCCCTATTTTTCTCTTGCCTCCACCCTCCGTATCTCCCCATTTTAATATTCTCCTACTCTGCACCAGTCCTACTCAAGCACCTCATTCACCCTCCCCAATACTAGCCAACCCTACAGTCCTCTTGCTTCCACTGCTCCCAACTTCTACAGTTCTTCCAGCTACACAGCCTCCTCTCCTACAAAGGAAGTGTCTACTGGGACATGCCTAGATCACACATCTTACTTCCAAGCCCTGCCCCATGCTCCTCCTCTGCTTTTCCAAGCAGACCATCACCACTGACGATGTTCCCAATGCCGCCATGGAAATTAATCTGCTTATAGAAATAAATCCAAATTCTTTAAGTGGGAAGGCTGCCACAGGTTTGGACACTGGGATTGTTCTGGTAGCCTGACAATGCCCATTGGATCTCTCTGACACGTGTGATAGGGGTACAACTACTCTACCCTTTTCACCTGCACTGCATTGCAAAATTAGAACCATGGTTATTCCTGAAGCTCTTTTTGCTGACTGAAAGGGTCTATATCCTGTCTCTTTGGGCTTAGCGGTGGCAAATGGTGCACTTAATCTGTCTTGAGAGGTCTTCAGTCCTGTGTTTGGAATGTGCCCTACTGACTGGCAAATAGAAAGACATCCTGTTGTCTACTGTATGCCTGAAATGCACAAACTGACCTGCCACAAACGCAAAACCTGCAAAGATATTTGCTTTGATTCTGAGCAGCACTGCAAGCATACAAAGTAAGGCACCACTACTAAATAAGCTGAGAATGTTCATCATCTCTCTAACAGTAAACCACTGCCGCTTACTTTAAAACCCAATGTTTCATTCTATACACAGAATGGTTAAGAAACTCAGAATTATTTAGAGAAGTATTTATATATAAAAAAAAAATCAGAGTAGAGTTGTACAGTTTTAATGTATTGCAAAGGCTTGACTTTGGAAACAGGTTCTAATGCTACTATCGCACACAGCTACTCTTCCAAAAGACTGTGCTGAATATCTCTTATTGACATACATCAATACGCCACACTGACACTGAATTTCATATAAAGAGAGCATTTCAGATGAAAACTCTTTGTCTGGCTAATGATCCACCGCATCTGTGTAGAAGCTACTCAGAAGAATTATGAAATCCATTTAGTAAGGCCACAAAACTTTGAAAGTCCAGTATATTGAATAAAATAATTTTATTTGTATTTACTTGTGGTTTTTTTTTAAAACAAAGTTCATGGAATTTGAAATTAGACAATAAAAGGTAACTTTTAACTGAGACTTAATATGAGAGATTCTCTACCCAAAAATATGTCAAACAGGAAGATCATAAAGAACTCTAAGGTTCTGTGCTATACTGTATGATATGTAAACAGATTTTGAAAATACTTTCCCATTATATATTTTGACACAGTATGCACAAATTTAGAAAAATAAAATAAAAATGAAGTTTAAACGCCTCAAGGGATTTCTTAGAAGTAAAGCCATTGAAGAGTCATTTACAGTCTGTGGTGGCAAACTTCTATATAATCAAAATATTTCCTTTTTTCACAATGCAGAACAACCCGCTGAAGCAACTCCCTATCAAAGTGATGCCAGCAACACAGATCTGATTGTATGACTCCAGCACTTAAAAGAGCACATTGGTTATACATGGCTTTTAACCTTGGGCTACAATTATGCTACCAGAACTAAATTCAAGTCTAAATCAGTCATGTAGAGAGGTGTGTGTTGTCTGAACACTATTTAGAGTCCTTGTTCTCCAGATCTGATGAAGGTGGTGAAGGCGCTCGGAGGTTCTTGTGCTTACATTCAGGGCGGGATCAACTTTGCAAATACCAGATTCTCCAATTAATGACAAACCACAGATCCCAAAGTAGGCATGTAAAGCATCTGAAAGAAGGACAGAAAAGGAAAAAGAAAATTATGTCAGGCTGTAACAGCCAGGTGTTCCTGGATTCCAACACCCTGAATAATTACAGTCAAGGAAAATAAATAGGTGCTAAATTTTAACCTTGAGTTGAGACAGAAGAAACCAATTTCTGCCCAAAGTCACCAGCATGATCGGATAGTCTGCAATCTCTGAAATTAAAGTCTGGTTTTGTTTTATAACAATTCCTGTCCACTACTTTATTTCTTCTGAGTGCTCAGGCCAAACAGCAAAAGAATTTGAGCATCCGGAAATATTTCTGCCCACAAAGAAAATTTTTCTTCCCAAACATGAAAGACTTTTTTGCCTGATTACTTGACGAACAGCTGACTACTGAAACACCAAAATTAGTGCAAATAGCTGCCAAACAACAAGATTTAAGAGTATTACCTAGTCTCCCTGCTTCCTGAGAGAATACCCTAAGGACAAGAATTCATGAGGTGGCTTGATCAGCCATAACAGTTGACTGCCACCAAAAGAGGATGGTCTTATTCCCCTGTCCCACAGGGGAATGCTGTCTGCTCCTGCTGCCTACCTTATACCAGCACTACAGCTCACTGAACACCCTCCATGACCTAAACCAATTGAAAAAACATGGAAGAAAAATAACCCAAGCAGGAGAAAATGGACCGTTTTCTGACATTTTAGTGAATTAAACTGTTTGCCGAAGGTTTGGATATATACCAAAGCTAGAGCAAAAAGAAGAAAGCACATGCAGCTGTACTTGAGGAAGCTGGGAAGAAGAGAAGCAAATCTGCCTCCTCTGGGCAGCAGCAAGCCATTAGATTGGATTATCTGCCCATGAAATCACAGACTAAAGATGGAAAAAGCAAGTGAACTTAACGTGCCCCTTACAAATTCTCAACACTTAGTAATCTTTTGGAGGTGTCAGTAAATTTGTATCTGACTAAAATGATATTACAAGAAAGTATCTGGATAGACAGACTCTGAAAGAAGGCTTCTGCTCGTCAGCATTACAGCCCATACTAACCTTGCAGAAATTACGTCAGGCAAGGAGACCTCCACTTCAGGAATACAGTGTATTAAACCTGGTGGACAGCTGCGTTGATACCATATACAAACCTGATCACCTGTATATGACTGTTTGCTGGGCTTAACTACAAAGTTCAACAATTGTGCAAATCCAAGCTAACTTAATATTCAAGTTAGTTCTAGCTAAAACATATATATGCAGCCTGTGTATGCCTCTGTTTCAAGCTATGAAATACACCAAGTTTTTCAAGGTCAAAAAACATAGGTCCTAACATTTTGCTTTGTAAGTAACTCACAAATACAGAATGCAGCATGCAACCTTGCAACTGCTCAGGTGCTGTCTTAAAAACATAACAAAGTAAGGTGTATTTATACTTCTATGAGAGCAAATCTCACTTCAGTGTTTCACATGTAGTAATTGTGCACACTCATTTTCATCCTCTCACTCTTTCATGTTAAATCTTTTGATGTTTCTCCTGCATAACCTGTAATTCACATGTGCTTCCAATTATTTTATATTGTATGTCATTTAACGATCACAAGCCAGATACATCAGAGTCGCAGCACGATCTCCTGGGGCATGCAGCAGTACATCTAGCAATTTAAAAGCAAAGTTTATTTAAATCTAGTCATGACTTATGCACAAGTCTGAAAAAAACCCAAGTGGCTTAGGTATGTGTTCTAGCAAAATGTTGTGGATTAACCCTGATAGGCAGCTAAGCACTGCACAGCTGCTCACTCACTTGCCCCCCTCCACCCCAGGATGACAAGAGGAAAGGAAGAGCAAAAGTGAGAAAACTCGTAGGTCAAGAAAATGACAGTTTACAGGGAAAGCAAAAGCCGTAGGTGAAAGCAAAGCAAAATACGGAATTTGTTCACTACATCCCATCGGCAGGCAGGTGTTCAGTCACCTCCTGGAAAGCAGGGCTCAATCACACATAACCGTTAGTTGGGAAGAGAAACACTGTAACTCCAAACGTCCCCTCCTTCCTCCTTCTTCCCCCAGCTTTTTTTGCTAGGCACAATGCCATGGATTATGGGGTACCCCTGTGGGGTTTAGCTGTCCCAGCTGTGCCCCTTCCCAACTTCTGGCACACCCCCAGTCTGTTCGCTAGCAGGGCAGGGTGAGGAACGGAAAACGCCTTGACACTGTGTAATTACTGCTCCACAACAGCTAAACCATTAGTGTGTTACCAACACTGTTTTGGTAATGAATCCAACACACAGCACTATACAGGGTGCCAGAAAGAAAATTAACTCCATTAGACCACCTTAACGTGGTTTAATGTTTGTAACAAGTAGTATTAACACCGGGTAGCATATCTAACTGCTTAACATGAAAGATTTGGGACAGAAATATCTATCAGTCATTTGTAAACAAAGAATAGAACAAATACAGTAGATGCTTAGTTCTGTTCTGAACTATGAATCTCCCTACTAAGCCAATGTCTGTGCCTGCTTTATAAAACAGTAATGCTACTACTACTACAATGATACTTGGAAGATTTCTCAGATAAAAGCCTTTCCTATATTTGACAACCTGTAGACCACTATAAACAAAACAACAGTCATGTCCTGATTCACTTTGCTATGCTCATGTTTCCAGAAGATTACTAGCATTTAAGAGTCTTTCGACTTTTAGATTTATTTTCAAAGGTAAGAAAGTTTTCTAAGCTCACTGCTCAGTAAGCAGACTCGTCCAAACACTATTTTAAACCAAGAAAAAGTGTTAAATTATGCTACGGGCCTCCAGAACCAACAATGTTTTGCTGTCTGTTAGCATGGGAACATCAGGACTAAAAAATAATATCTCCCTGAATCAGCAGTTGTGAAAAGTTACTTGCAACTTTGGAAGTCCATGTAATACAAAGATTACCACATGCAGTTGACTGTTTTCTGCAATTTCTTCTGGTCTTCTTCCTAAAAACGTTATTGCACAGCAAAGACAGGTTCACTACCTGAATTTAAACAGAGCTTTTATAAAGTAGGAGCTACAGCAGTTCAAATTCTGAATCTATCTTAGAAAGCACCTTTGAAAAAATGGCATATTCTTACTTTGCAAACTTTCCCTGGAATATTCTGTCACATCTGAGTTTTGCAACATAATCAAATTGAGGCCACTGGTATCAGCTTTACAAATGCTAAAAGCTTCAAAGGGGATGAGTAATTTCTGTCTGTCTTCAGCCTCAACAGAACTATTAACTCATTTGCAAGAAGACCCATACCATTCTCGTCACCTCCACATTTTGCATTTACACTGAAGTCAAGATACACAGTATTTCCTCCAAGTGATACTAACTGATCTATATAACGCAGAGCAAATACCACTAAGGTCCTCAGGAATCCTAAGCTGGTTTTCAGGGGAGCCGGAGGGGCAGCAAATCTATTGCAAGCACTGCGTTTTCAGTGTGGGTCCACCTTGAAAAATTCTCAACTGCTGTTCAAAATGAAATGATGAAAGGATGAAATATCAGGGCACAGATTCTGAACTGATTCCTTTATTATGACTAAATTTTTATCTTATTTGGTCAGTTTACGGACCATTTATATTCCCTGAACAAAATGCCATTGAGCAACACTACCAGCAGAAGGTTTGTTTTCACAAATTTGCAATACCTTTGTTGAATTCTAGCATCTTTTAAAATCATTTCAGATTAAAAGATTTTAGCATCTTTTTGAGTTTTTCACTACTTCAAATAAGCCACTTCCAAAAGGACAATAATTAACTTTCACATATACTACATATAATTGCTATGTGTAACTACAATCTCTAAATCATAATATCTAACTATGTAGACACTGACTTTTTTTACATACATCAATGACTTTGGAATAAGATTAAAGGATTCCTTTATTAAGGAAACAAATGCTTTGAAATATTTTACTTGGATGATTTACAAAAATACCCACTGCACAATATTCCCTTTAACTAGAACAGTTAAAAACATACAGAAAGCTTTGTCCAGCTCTACATAGACAGTGATACTCTTTTAGCAATAGTCTAAACAACAAAAGCTCACGTGCTCTGTGGCAGGGAAAAACTGTACCTCCCTCTTGCTACTTAAATAATGAAAATCTCATTATATTTTAAGTTGGGGGGGGGGTTCCCTTTTTTGAAGGAGACTAAGGAGAAAACTGCCTTTACACCTCTCAGATGTCTGACTGCTGGAATGTTTCTCTAGCGTAGAACACACTCAGCATAATTTTGAAAAGTAAATTTACCTGGATGGCTATCTGGCCACTTAGCAAATCCACCAACAAGGCGATCTTGAGTTGACAGGATGTAATTTCGGTTTTTCTCAAAATTTGTATATTGGAATATGTTCAAAAGCTGAAAAGAAATTAGACTGTTACAGTAATATACTAAGTCTTAGTATATTTTTCATACTAAAATATAGTGCCTATTGATGAGATAAGCAGTGATAGCAGAGATAGCACTAATCTGGTAAAGCTCCATATCCTGCATTTTTGCAAAATGAAAGACCTTTATAGTGGTCTGTGCATATTCGTGCACTCATGCCAAATATGTAACTCTTTCAAGCAAAGAAAAGATGTGACGCTTAAAGAAATCAGAACAAGTCAGTAACTATCCTATAGCTGTTCTGTACACTACCTTCAATGTTGCTCCCACCCAAAAGGAATAGCAAGTATCTACAGGTTTGTTGGGTCGTCCATGGTAGCCATTCTGTTGTCTCATTATACACCACCTTCTTATTCTGTTCAGTTCTTTTTCTGAAAAAACTTCCTCCAGTTTACCCATCAAACACAGCGATGCAATACCACAAAACGTAGAGCCACCTGTGAACAGAGAGTTGGTTTTGCAATGTTTTGATACTCAGATTTTCACTGAAGCCTCTATGATCTCAGTCAGAACTTCAACTAGCGCAGTAACAATTAAATCAATGGATTTTTAAAAGTATGAAAGTGTTAATTTTAAGTCTAAAATACAAATAAATAAAACCACTTTAGTTCAGCACATATGTCAAAGAGGAAAAAAAAACCTCAAGCCAACTCTTGCACAAATAAACCTGAATTCATTTTCTTAAAAGCAGGATTGTCTCTCAATGGTGCGCAATTTACATTATACAGCAGTCCAGAAATAAGTAAATTGCAAGGCAACAGAAAACATGTCTTCATACGTAATTTAAAAAAGAAAGCTATTGGGATGCCAGCAATAAGACTGAAGCAGAGATTCCAAAGGCAGACTCAGACACTGTATCCCTCAGAGGATACAAACAGACAGAAGTGTCTGATGAGCAGAAAGCCAAAAAAACTAAGGAAAAAAAAAAAAGGCATGGTTAATACTATTAAAAGACTGCTGGACTTTCATGGTTGTAATGAACACAAATTATGCTTGTAAGGAATTTTCTGTTGTCAAGGAAACCGCATGGTTAAAATTGGAATGAGAAGAGAAACTCCTGTTCTTCGGCTGTTTATCAAGGCCATCACTCTGTAAAGCCCATCAAAACTTATTCTGAGTCTATTACCTGATATGATAAAATTACAGCCTGGGAAAGACCATCAGCAAGCTGTTGATACAAGACTTGGGGCCTAAAGTTCCTTACACTATTTTGGTCCTAGAAGACCCCAAGAACTCTAAGGTTATTTTCATCCAAATGCTGAAATGCAGCAGGAGAAGAATGCTGAAGTAATGCTATCTGTTATCACCAACATTTTACAGTAACTTAGTTAAATAGTTTTTTTAATACATAGCAGTATAATTTAAGTTTTTCAACTTTATCCATCCTGCAGAAAGAAAACAGATGGAATCCTACCAAAGCTCAATACTAAGGATAAAGCTAGCAAACATTTGATAGATTTAGTATCAGTCACATAAAAGTCAATAGTTTATCTGCCAAAGGGAGGCCACTGCTTCATGGCATAGAAACATTTTGCTTAAAATATCAGTCTCTTGGGAATTCCTGTCTTCACAACTACCAACTGTTTACAAAAATTAACTGCTGCTTCAAGATTTGAGCCCCCAATGGATGCTGTAACTTATGAGAGGAAACACTTCTAGGTTTTACTAATAGCTGCTGAAATTGGAGACTACCAGCTGCATTGCACAAAATCTCTTGCAGATAAATCCACAGAGTAGCAATGGTACATTTGGAACAAGTTTGCTCTGTCAGCAAGAGATGAGAACTATGGCCAACACCTTTCAACAAAACATTCATGAGGTAAGATTAATGGAGTGGATATATTAAGAGCACATCTGGTCTGATACTAAGTTGGAACTAAGGGAAGAAGACATGACATTTTGAGGCATGTTTTGGATTTGCTCCTCCTCAGCCCACTTCCTTAAAATCAGAAAAGAAGGAAAGGCATGACATACCCTGCACCTCTTACAGCATTTTCAATCCCAGTCTTAAAAATAGATGTAGAGCATTTTAATATGCTTACCATGAGATTCCAGTCCAGCTCCCTGTGCCAGGCCATTATCGTAAGACTGAAGAAAAAATCCCACAGACCAGTTACTTTAGAGGCATATCACTTGGACAGACATTGCAATTTCTCAGTTTACTAGCAAAATTATCATCAGACCATAACCACCATTTAACCTGATTAAATTCTGAACCTATGTCTTGAAAAGCTCTTGGCACAAAACAGTTAACAAATCAGACTTGTTTCAATGCAGGCAGCTTTTATGACTTTCATGGAATTAATTTTAGTTTGTGACATATGTTTAAAGTCTGAAAATGGGTAAACATGTCATTGCCAAAAAGGGAAAGCATATGATGCAGATAACAATTAAAGAAAAAAAAAAAAACCAAAATTGTTTTGTCTTTATGAAAAGAGCAAATGGATATGTAATTCCAAACAACATTAAATGGATAAATTAAATCTGACTCTATGACATACAAAAAGGCAAAATGCAAGGTACTACTGTGTGTACTATACTCAAGTACAAGAAATGCTTTAGTAAGGAGCAAGAACATCAGGCTTTAAAAAAATGAAGACAGGGGAGAGAAGAAACCAGAAGTGACAACATAATAAAGCATACCATTGGACTAAACTTAACCTGCCCTATAAAATATTACTATTAAATAATACCTTAACAATGCTGAAAAATCACTTTATTAAGTGAAAGAAAAAGGAGAAACTTGAGTCTGATGAACAAAGTACCAAGACAAGTCTGTTATGAGCCATCTAGGAGCAGATGATACCGCCTATATAGGAATAACAATCTTTCTTCCCTAAAAATTATTTAGAATCATAGAATCATTATGGTTGGAAGAGAACTCAAAGATCATCAAGTCCAACCGTATACCTGATGCCACCATGCCCACTAAACCATGTCTTGAAGCGCCACATCTAAACGTTTTTTGAACACCTCCAGGGATAGTGACTCCAGCACCTCCCTGGGGAGCCCGTTGCAATGCTTAATGACTCTTACAGTGAAGAAGTTCTTTCTAATGTCCAGCCTGAACCTCCCCTGGCACAACTTGAGACCATTTCCTCTCGTCCTATCGCTAGTTACTGGGGAGAAGAGACCAACCCCCGCCTCACTACAACCTCCTTTCAGGTAGTTGTAGAGGGTGATAAGGTCTCCCCTCAGCCTCCTCTTCTCCAGACTAAACAACCCCAGCTCCCTCAGCTGCTCCTCATAAGGCTTTTTCTCCAGGCCCTTCACCAGCTTTGTTGCTCTTAAATCATTAAATCATTTCACATGCAATAACAGCAAGTTATTCCTAAAATGGAAAATGTTTATTTTACAAGAATTCATAGAATACTTAACAAATTATCACCGGGCAAATACCAAACTTTTTAGTAGGAACAAAAATGGAGTTTAATTTTTGAAGTTAAATTACACTGGCCCTACATCTTCTATATTGACTGCTCAATTAATGATTGGTTCAATATCTGATCAGACAGAAAGCAACTGTAACTGCCCCCCCTCCCCCCAGGTGCTGACTATTAATTTCTCATGTTTTCTCCAAAACATTTAACAGTGGCTAGCAGATACAGGACACGTGACAGACCACTAATGACTCCTAACCAACTCCTAACTCCATAGTCCTAACCAAAGAATGGCTACAGGACCTAGCATGTCTTTAGGACTGACTTAAGGATTATTTTGTATATCTGTTTTTAAAGCTGACATTGAGAAGAAAAAATGAAACTGAAACAGAAGCAGACACAGAAGCTACATTAAAACTATATTCCTTAGTTTTTGAGTTGTTGCTGCAAGTTGAAGCAACTAAAAAGACTAACATCTGATACATGCACTTCAAGCTGCAGCTTGACCTTCTAAAGTATGAACCAGTCAATTTTAAGTAATCCCTATAAACATCTGAATGTTAAAACACACAGTGTAAAACCCTTCGCACTGCCTTTTGAGAATGCAATGCAAATGGGCTACCACACTCCACAGACCCATTAAATTGCTAAGCAAAGGCAAGATGATTAGCAAACCTATGCTGGCAAAGTTAATTAACTCCACAAACATTAATGGTAAGAGGACGTGGTTTGCTTTATGTATGACAAAGTAATTAGCTCCGGAGAAAGGCTGTTAAGTGTGCATCCCAGACAGTGTACTATGTTGGGCTATACAATTAGCTTGAAATTTTAAGAGACAATAGCTGACCTTTGGCTGACTGGTGCCTATTTATTTAGAGAGAGCAGCTGCTCTTTGGGGACTTGTGCATATTAAAAAACTAGGGAAATATTTTTGTTTCTTTGTCCTTTCGAAAAGACCCAGGAAATTATATGCAAAAGAGGCTCTAGGTTACTGCAACAAGAAAACTGCATAATTAAATACTATCCTCAGGAAATGTGTAAATCCAGTTGAGTACAATCTTTGCTTCACAGTCTAAAAGTTTCACAACTTGCTTAATTATATCAACAGACTCATACCTGCATTTCAAGAGGTATATATAAGAAGAAGTAGATGCTATACTTAAAGCTTCTTGCAATATCTCTATTTAAAAAACAAATTCGTGGTAAACCAAGCAATGTTGCAAAAAGCAGTATTTTAGAGTCTGTGGAAGTCATCCAAAATCTCAGCACCTTAGTGTCTGCTGTTTTTTTGATTAGTGATGTATCTGACTTTTGAATGTGAAAGCCAAAAATCAACCTATGCTGATAAGAATTGTGTGATTGGAATCTATTTTACTGGCAATAAAACTGATCCAGAATTATTTTTGTGATCAGTATTT
>NW_009632983.1:64070-65731 GCF_000690535.1 Cariama cristata | reverse complement strand
AAGCAAGGACAACTTTGACAGATTTTTCTTGTTAAGGAGTTACAGCATAAGGTTAGTGTTTAAAAATACACTTTATCAGCAGCTGACTAGCAGTAGCTAGAAGACCAGGACGTAGTCACTGCTTTGTGCAGTATATTTCTGGTCACGCACAGGAATCAGTGCTATGGATTTGCAGGCAGCTGTGGGGTTAATAAATGGGTTCTGCAACAGCCAACATGTTGTTGGCACCAGACCACCGCGTCTTGGAAACTCAGAGGCCCACCCCAAGCCCCGTCGCTGTTTGGTGAAAGTTGTTCCAACACAAGCAGCCAGAACCACTAGCCTGAACCTTTTTTTGAATTAAAGTATTTCTTGGTCTGCTGGGGATGTTAATACAAGAGGCAGCCAGAGCCAAGACTCAAATTAATCCCAGACAAGGTTGGTTTAACGTGCCAGAGAAGTGATGGCAGCAAGGAGTTTTCTCTCCCTCTCTTACCGTGATCCCACAGAGCCATGCAATGCACACTAAGCCATCACCTGCTGGATTACCTGATGAGTCCAGCCCTCTTTGCTCAGAGACAAAGATGGGGAAATGTTTGTGTTTATATAATGGTAAAACACTGTGTATGTTTAAATAACTGAGCTCCTTCTGTTTCTGCTGGTCTAGGGATAGGGAGAATTGCAGACATGTTAAATTTCATGTGGTTTTGCTCAGTGCTACTCACAGGACTCCAAGACAGACTGGGTGAGAAAAGGAGTGTTACTGCTCATCTCTTCTTGGAGACAGCTTTTGATCAGCATATATTAACACAGCTACAACCTTAAAGCCACATAGGATAGATGATTGAGGCCAAAATGAAATACTGCTTCTCCTGGAAATGGGATAAATGTAATCTTCTTAATGAAATCATATATTTTTGAAGTATTTCTGCCATACAAGAACTGGTTCCTTCCCACAGATTTATGATCCATATCCTTCCATTCATGTAAGGGTTATATCCTCTCCCAAGTTTATGAAAGAAGGATGGGATTTTTACAGGAGGTTGCTGTGTACTTTGAACCTGCTTTGCCTGCTGCATCCTCCTTTACAGCAAATCCAGGTCTGCAAGCACCAAAGTCGTGATCAGTTTCACTGCTGGCTTCACTGGGAGCAGGGTTAAGCTCAATGTCCTTGAAAAGCTTCCACAGAGCCATCAGCTCACCTGAGCTGAGAAGATGTGTGGGGTTGTAACTAAGTACAGAGAGTACTGGATGGTAAAAAAGCAGGGGTGGTCTGCCTTGCTCCACAGTGGTGTGGTTCCCCCAGTGCTGCTAGTGCGGGGGGTTGGGGGTGTGACCCCAGAAGCAGGTGACATCCAGGGGTGACTGGGTGGGACATGGCACCTGAGCTACCCATGGGAAGCTGGAGACAGAGGAAAATCAGTGCCGTGGGGAGCAACGTGTCGGTGGCAAATCTGGCAAATCCAAAACAGCTAAGGATGTATAACAAAAGCCAAGCTGAAGCAAATAACAGAACTGCCCCAGATTTCTGCAGAGCAGAGCCCTGGCCGGGGGGATGCTCTTCACTGGGGTGGTGATGACCAAGGTGCCCCTTTCAGCTGGGGTTGCAGAGAGGAGCTGAGCTGAAGGAGGAGGTCCAGCTGCAGTGGCAGGCCCGGCCTTTGGGTCGGTAATTGGGTCGG
>NW_009632983.1:62306-64039 GCF_000690535.1 Cariama cristata | reverse complement strand
ACCTGGGCTCGATATCAGTGAGGCCTGCCAGAAATAATTAGAAAAAAAATTTTTGTAGAGCTCACAGGAGTGGCGTTTCCCTACCCCCCTCCCCCACCCCCTTTATGAAACATAACCACAGCATTCTGACATGAACCTTACTGCAGGAGACATTATCTGCCTTAAGCAGCTCCTGGGAACATGCTGACCTCCTCTGGCACAGGGATGCTTTCTAGGACCCCACAGTCTTGGAGCAAGATGCAATTGTCCTTTTACTGAACACTCAGGCCATTCCATCCTGAACAAAATTTTGCTCAGGGAAGAATAAATTCAACATCATGAACTGTACATATACAAAGTTGTAGATGTCTCACAGAACAGAAAGCAGAGAGCATCCTGAATGTTTGGGAATTACACGGAGAACAGATCTTTTTATTCAAAGCACACAGATTAGAATATTTGTCTGTAGCCTTTCAAATTTTCTTTTTAAGAATTTTACAACAAGAAATAGAGCAGATGGAAAGTGCTTAAGATGGAAGTCAGAACATATAAGTATTTCATCTGGACAACCAGCAGTACTTTGTCACTTCTAGTGTTAGCAGTGTTTTGGGGGAGTTTATTTAACAGGACTGAAAGGAGTTTATATGAACATATAATGCATTATTATATGAAGATATAGTGCATAATGCAAATACAATGCGTCAGCAGAACATAAATGTATTCAGCTATGCTAGATAATTTAAAATGAGAGAAGGATCTCAGTGTTTACTTTCTAAGAAAAGAAAGGAAACTGTCTACAGTTCCTACCAAAGGACAATTTCCCAGTTTTTCCTCCATTCTCCAGTAGTATGTTCAGAAGAACCAGCAACAGCTAACTGGAAACTATAAAAAAGAAAGAGAAAAGTAAAACCTTCCCAGGACTCCAACAGTGTGTTTGAATGTTTTTAGTATCTTTTCGACCCACATTTGACAATATAAATTGCTGCATACCTAATATGTAATAGCTAATACCTAATTTCAGGCCTGGGAGTTTGCTTGGCTTCAGGGTAAGTGATTTCTCTCTTTGCCTCTCACTCCCGATAGAAGAATGCTAAACATTCATAAAAAAAGCTGGAAGCTGCTGTCTGCAGTTTCAGTCACAGTATCCTACCTCACTTTGTAGTCTAAATGGAAAGGTGGCATTAAAAAGTGCAGCTAAAGTTGCATCAGGTGTGCATCTGCCCAGCAGTATTATGAAGGGCAGCCAGGTCAGCATGTATGTGGGGAGCAATATCCTACTGGGGACATCCTGCTGCTGTTGGAGAAGCAGTAGCACTAACCCATGCTTTTATCAAGCTTGTCTGATTTACAGTTCTTCTATAGTGCTTTGTCTTGAAGACTACCGGAAATTTTACAAAGTTCTATGTACTAAATATTTATGTATACCTAACACTTGCATACGTTTTGCAGTGGTGTTCACGTTCTTGAGGACAGAGTTAATACCTTCAGCTCTACCCTGTTTGTTGTCTTGTCATGTTACCCATTGGGGATGATGCAGAATCACATCCTTCAGAGAGGATAACGTTTTGAAGCTGAAAGTGTGCGTCTGGTGCAATAAATCCACTTTTCCTATTTCTCTGGGTGGTGTGCTAGGAGGGATAACCTTCCAGAACAGCTTCTTTCTGACAGTAAACAATTGCAGACTACAATTATCAACGATTAGAAGTTCCAAGGGAGGCTGTGGCCATCTGTTAACTATCCACTGTGAGTGACAG
>NW_009632983.1:56522-62275 GCF_000690535.1 Cariama cristata | reverse complement strand
CTTTCCCTAGGCTTCCAGAAATATCCATAAACCTGCATACAGCAAGTGTCTCTTCTGTATTTTCTTAACAATTGCTAAATGAACAATGGCACTCAGTCTAAATAAACCCCATTCTAGCAACTTTTTAAATGTCTTCATTTTGACTTGCTCATTTCTAATACAGCTGATGTCATAGCAGGTAGTAACAAAATCATCTTCAAATTCCTCCCTAAAATCAGGAGATTCTTCTCCTGTTTCGCAGTAGAGAATTGCAACAGGAGATTGAGGAATTTCTTAGAAGTCAATCAGAAAAGGAATGACAAAGAAGAGCCCAAACCTCTAAAATCTTAATCCAGATCATGAATCACAGACTCATCCTTTGTTTCCTCTCACAATAGACAATTGATGTGATCCTCTGGATTATCATTGCATGGCTTTATTTAGACAAAGTAAATCTCTTAAGAAGGAGATGGATGTAGCAGAATCTTGACTTTTAAAGGAATTTAGATACCGACTGTTGTGTCATCTGAAATTATTTTAAGGACTCAGTGAAGTGACTATTAACAAATTAGGCACCTAGTCTACCTTCATACTCTCCCTGCTGGGCATTGCATTTAAACCTGCTGATGTGCATTTTCTCTATCAGATATAAATTCCTTGCAAGCTGTAGATGTTGAAAGAGATGCATTTTCCTATACACTGCCAATAGCAGGAGCTATACCAGGCAGTCACTCCACTAGATAAAGCTATGCCAGTCTTATGTTTAATAGGATACGGAGACAGCTCAATCTGCAACAGCTACACTGCATGTTGTGACTTGCTGGATAAACAGACCACTCAGCACAGCTGACAGTACAAAACCAGCCTGTGCACAACTACACAAACTGCAGCTGCACATTTAACTGTAGCATGCACGGATTTCACCACTAATAGACTGAAAAGTGCAACCAATTTAAGGTTTGCTGTATCAGCAATCTCTTCCAGTTAGCGAACTTGTTCACTAGAATGATTTATCAAAAAGGTAAACAAAGAGAAATAAAATACTGTTGACAACCATCCATTTAAAAATGTGAATAAATATTGCAGAACATTTTGCTGCTGTGTTTACCCTGTGCTGAGCAGGACCATCAAATTAATTTGAAGATTAAACGTTCTGGAAAGCTTTGCCAATCAGGCATAATCCTCAACATAGCTGCAGGGAATAGACCAGTTTCAGTGTTCTCCAGCTCTTCTGAGAAATACGTGCTTATGTTTCATGGTCTGCCTAAGCAAATTCTGATGGCAAAACACCAGCTTTAAGGCTGTGATTCAAAAGCTATTAAAAATGTATGGGAATGTCTCCATTGACCTCAAGGGGTTTTGGATCACAGCCTGTATTGTTTCAGTGCAACTCAATCTGGACTAAAGCACCCTAAGCTGCATGCTTTTCCAGAGGTTTGTGTTACTCTACGAAGACAAAGTATGACAGTGAAGATCCTAAGATACTTCTTGCTCTAGAGTGGTCATACTATCCCAGAAATGATTCTGTAGAGACTGGTGCATCATCGAAGAAAGCTATTTGATTTCCATCTTTATAAGAGAACTTCCAATTGACTTCCACTCACCAGCCAGGTTGAGCACATCTCAAAACTAGATCACTAAGGTATATTCCCTAAAGCTCCTGATAAATTAATAATGCAAGAGTTTTGGGGTTTTTTTGAAAGACATCTAAATTGGAAATTTATCATTACTGCTTGATTTGTCCTCAACCATCATTAAGGATTTGCTGTCTTGACAACATAGATAATCGTGATGGCAAATAAACTCATCTATAGACCAAAACCAAGAACTTTTGTACCCCTCTTTTTCCAAAGATTTCCAGGGAACTTTGTAATTACACTTTTCTCCTCTATAAACTTTATTTCTACTTTTCCTAATTGTTGTATTGTATAACGCTTATTATTGTATAAAACAGTTTGTCAAAATACCTTTGAGAATAGATAGCTTTAAAACGCTGAAAACTGCTAGATCTTTGACTAGAAAGCAATTACCCTTATCTTACGATAAGACTATGAATAGGATTCCTTATGATAAGAGAGGAATAAGGATTCAATACCTCTACAGCACCAATTTCCCTTTATCCTACTACTTCAGCTTTGCTTTCTGTGGTAGGAAGATCCATTCACTCTGCACGGCTGTAACAAAACTGCCACTTTCTACTCACCTCATAGCACATCAAGTGCTGTTTGAGGAGCTTATGTTTATTCCAGGACCAAACTAAATGCTGTGTTGTATTATGCAGCAAGAGCAAGGAAACGGAGAGATCCAGGAGAACTCAGTTGTAAATACTAGGTCATGTCTTTTCACTGGATCACCCTGTCTCATCACCCAATGAACTCCTTTACACCACGACTTTGTAAAGCAGAAAGTATAATTACTGTGGTCTGTCTTAAACTGTTAGCAGCTTGGATGTAGTTTTAGCATAATTACAATTATTAACAAAAAATACCAAGTTCCTTTAGAATATAAGCTATTGGTACATGACAGTGCTTGAAAGAAAATTGAATCATGTGGTCTAAAGGGTTTCCTTGAAGGCTAAGTAGCAATGGCATACAAATATGTAAACAAGAGCACTAGTTGGACTGCGGATCTTTGGAACATACATCCAAAGCAATAGAAAGATCAGGGAGAAGGTAAAAGGGAGATCTTCGTGTGGACTGAGGAAAAGCCAAGTGAAGTTTTGAGCTGAATGCTGGCTGAAAGACGTGCATGGCTGGAAGCCAGAAAATGGTACCCTCTAATTTCATGACTTGTGCTCCAAAATTGTGAATGGCATACACTTTTCACTTAGGTAAAAGTGATATCAGCATTGATTCCTCCTCTCCCTCTAGAAAAAGTCATGGGGGATTCTGAACTTTGAACTCACTCAGTCAAAAATGGTATGGCGAAAAAGAAATTGATGTCTTTCTGGAATTCTACAAAAACAGACTCCATGTCTTCCCATTTTCCAGACCTGTGTTTAGCACTGGCGTACTTTCAGAGTCTGGAAGTCTCATTCAAACCATATATGGACCACGTTCAAAACTGGTTGGAACAGTTCAAAAAGCATGGTGGGCTTTGTTTTATAGTATCTAATAAAACCACAAGAATACTTTTTGCATGCTATTTCATAAATCCTCAGAAATACATACATACTAAGGTAAGTGAGATTCTAGTATGCTCTGTTTTTAAAAAGATCAACATTTTAGCTGCATGGTGGAGCTATTTTTCAAGTAAGAAACAGGGAAAATGAAGTCATTAAATATTCAAGGCTAGGAAAAAAACTTAAAGGTAACATACATTTTGACAGCATCCTTTTAAGTAATTTTTGTGGTTTTCATTGAACTACTTCATCAGTTATTTATAAGCCATATCACAAAAATCATAAACCATACGAAGGAGTGATTTACAAGTAATGAAATCTGTATTAGCATCTGAAAAAGTATGTTTTCTAAAATATCAAGACAAAAAAAAGATGCAGTGCATTCTTTTCAGATTTTCTGCTCCTCCCTCTCCCTCCCCACTGCCATCCTTGATATAAGGGAAGAAACATTCACAGAAAATTTTCACTACAAGCCCAGTTCTTCAAAGTGCTGATTGTATGCTGATTTTCAGGTTGACTGATTATGTAGCATCCCTTACCATACAGAACAACAGATGTTCCCTTTGCATACAAAGAGATTTAGGAAACAGGTTCCTGTGCTTTTGCCAATGTATACTTCTTAGCTTTAAGGGACAAAGTCCTTGGGACTTCAGTGCCTGCAATCTCTTGCACCTGCTGGAGTCAATGCAGCCCCACAGCAGCACATAATTGTATCTGCAGGATCAGATAGAAATCCCTCTGCATTAAAAGACACATGCCACAACAACAATGAATCCTCCACAAAATTAATCAGTGATAATGTGAAGTGATTGCCTTTTGAGCTTGGAGGATGCTTTGTGGCCCTTAACTAATCATTTACTAGTCTCCCTGTTGTTACTAGCAGAAGAGACAGAGTTTTCAACCTGTATCGCCATCTCACTCAAAGATGTTAATTATTGCTGCATTTTTCTTATATGAATGAACCAAAGTATTAGATGTTAATTTTTATAGTCCTTCAACCTTAATAAGGAAGTTTTCTGAGAAATATTTTACTGGGACAGCACTGCTCATGCAACAGAGTATTTCTGTCCTAAAATGAAATTTGCTTCCTTTGCCTTTCTTTTCTGCTGTTGAAAAAAAAAAAAAAAAAAAAAAATGAGAGGAAGACACTAGTTGTTCGACTTTCAATGAGCCTGGCACTTGCAAAACCCTTGGTCTTGTTTGTACCAGTTGGACAGAGTTATATGCCAGAAGACTGGCGCATAGCTCTGTTCTATCCTGTAAATCTTATGGTCAAGCACGAAGCTGACAACACGAATCAGAGGACAAAGCCTACTGCTTGGCTGGTTGAAGAAAACATTTGAGGTAGAGCAGTGCCTTGTATCAGAGCAGTGCCTTGGCAGGCTGTAGACACACATAGACTACTGTTCCCTGCCACACAGCTAACAGAGTAACAAAAGCTGTAGGGAACAAGGTCTCTAGTTTAGAAATGCAAATTATTCAACATCGTACTCTCTGCTGAGCTGCTGCTAATACCAAGCTTGGAGGAGAATGTTAGTTTATGCGTGAAGAAATTCACTGAAGGATCCCCCCACTCTCATATTTTAGGAGCACAAAATACTTATATGGATTGTCATTTGCAGAGAGCACTGATTGAATTGCAGCATATGGCTATCTAGTTTGAAGACATGAAATAGAAATGACCATGGCCTTCACCCTTCTGGATTGCAGTGAGTAATATTTTTCCATTAGATGCCAAAGAATTGCTGTCACCTCCCTAATTATCCAAGGCATAATTCAACCTGACAAAATGAACATTTGTTTTTACGGACTTTTGCTACTTAATTATGATAGGGGTGCTGTATGATGAGGAAGAGCTGCTATGCTGAGAACTATTCCTCCAACTCTGACCACCAGTATGAACAATGTGATGCGGGGAGGAAGCAAAGCACCCAATCTGCCCTGCCCTCTAAGAATACTGGTATTCATTTAAGGGTGCAAGTAAACCTTTAAAGTACTGTATTATATCACAGCCAATTACTTTGGTTCTGTGCATCAAACTAGAATGATTGTCTTGGTCTATTAATATTTCACTAAATAATACACAGAATTTACTTGCATCTAGACACACAGGTCTATAGGGCTGGGCAGGATTCACCCAAGGGTACTAAGGGAGCTGGTGGAAGTGCCCACCAAGACACTTTCCATTGTTTGTCAGCAGTCCTGGCTAACTGAGGAGGTCCCAGTTGACTGGAGGTTAGCAAATGTGATGCCCATCTACAAGAAGAGCTGGAAGGAGAATGTGGGGAACTACAGGCCTGTCAGCCTGACCTTCAGTGCCAGGGAAGGTTATGGAGCAGATCAACTTGAGTGTCGTCATATGACATGCACGGGACAACCAGGTGATCAGGCCCACTCAGCAAGGGTTTATGAAAGGCAGGTCCTGCTTGACCAACCTGATCCTTTCTATGACAAGGTGACCTGCCGAGAGGGTGAGGGAAAGGCTGTGGATATTGTCTACCTAGACTTTAGTAAAGCCTTTAACACTGTTTCCCACAGTATTTTCGTGGAGAAACTGACTGCTCATGGCTTGGATGGGCACACACTTCACTGGGTAAAAAACTGGCTGGATGGCCAGGCCCAAAGAGTGGTGGTGAATGGAGTTAAATCCAGT
>NW_009632983.1:47059-56344 GCF_000690535.1 Cariama cristata | reverse complement strand
AAGGCTCTGCAGAGGGATCTGGACAGGCTGGATCAATGGGCTGAGGCCAACCGTATGAGGTTCAACAAGGCCAAGTGCCAGATCCTGCATGTAACGCTACAGGCTTGGGGGTGAGTAGCTGGAAAGCTGCCTGGCAGAAAAAGACCTGGGGGTGTTGGTCGACAGCGGGCTGAACATGAGCCAGCAGTGTGCCCAGGTGGCCAAGAAGACCAATGACATCCTGGCCTGTATCAGACATAGTGTGGCCAGCAGGACTAGGGAAGTTATCGTCCCTTTGTACTTGGCCGTGGTGAGGCTGCACCTCGAGTACTGTGTTCAGTTTTGGGCCCCTCACTACAAGACAGACATTGAGTGCTGGAGCATGTCCAGAGAGGAGCAACAAAGCTGGTGAAGGGTCTAGAGGGTAAGCCTTGTGAGGAGTGGCTGAGGGAACTGGCTTTGTTTAGCCTGGAGAAGAGGAGGCTGGGGGGAGACCTTATCACTCTCTAGGGGTTGTAGTGAGGTGGGGGGTCGGTCTCTTCTCCCAAGTAACAAGTGATAGGACAAGAAGAAACAGCCTCAAGATGCACCAGGGGAGGTTTAGATTGGATAGTAGGAAACATTTCTTCACATAAAGGGTTGCCAAGCACTGGAACAGGCTGCTCAGATAAGTGGTTGAGTCACCATCCCCAGAGGTATTCAAAAGACATGTAGATATGGCACTTAGGGACATGGTTTAATGGTGGACTTGGCAGTGCTAGGTTTACGGTTGGACTTGGTGATCCTAAGGGCCATTTCCAACCTAAACGTTTCTATGATTCTACGATTCTATGATTCTGTCTCTTAAAATACTAAAGACAAAGCTGGAACAAGGGAAAACTGGGGTGAAATTAGTACTGGGTTCCTAGGAAAGTCAAAAGGTAAAGTTAGACCAACAGTGGCAAAACCTTCAACCTTTTTTCTCCTGTGTCTCTTGATTTTACATGGGTTGATCTGTGAGATGTTCCATGTTGAACAATCCATAGAGTATACAGAATTTATATTCAATTAAGTATCTTCCTGACAGGTGTGGAAACGATATCTGACATCATAATCTAAAGCATCAGCCCTGAGGCTACGATGCTACAAAAAAATGCATGTTTGCAACCAGTGAAATTATTTCACTAGCCTGTTATATTCCAAACAGTCAGATGTATTTAAAAGATGAATTTTCCACTTGGCTGAATATGGCCATATGCTCTCAAAACTCTTTCATTACATCTCAAATCTAATGTGTATGGTAGCACAGCTGTAATCCAGTGATTCTTCCTGTGGAACTATTCACGGACTTCTTGAATTCAGGTAGTTTTAATATGGTGGTTTACTTGCAATTAGGCAAACATTGGGATAGGAGTGGAGTGGCAGCTTTATCATTCACAGACACCTTGGGCCTGAACAGTTGAGCACCACAGAAGCCTTTCCAGTTGAAAGATCTGACAGGCCAGTTCTTGACAGCTTAAAATATTTTAGGGAATATCGTTGTCCAGGATTAGAAGTTGTCTGACCTCATATTACTCTGTCACTCTAATGAATGGTGGGAAAGGGAGGATGATCCTACAAAAATTCGTGCCTAATTTGGTCTAACCCACACCTGATGTAAAGTCCTGTAACACAAGGCCAGAACAGTAGTACCTGCAAGGCACACACGTTATGTCCACACTAACAAGAGCAAGTTCTTCTGCCAGGCCACAGCTATACCTTGCCCTTTTCATATTCCTTTCACTTCTCTGTTTGTCTTGGATTCAGAAATTGTGTTTCAAAGTACATCAGGGGCACATACCAGCTTCCATAAGTACCTTCTTCTTCCCATGGCACTGTACATTAGAACTGCCTCTCTCCTTTCCTCTTGCACAGCATATCTCAGTAACAAGTTAGCTGGGTTAGTTGCAAGTGTAACAATAAGTTTCAGTGCATCTTTGGGGTCCTGAAACTAAACTTAACTGATGTTAAGTATCACAGGAAAATAAAAAACACTGATATTTCAAGCAGATGATTAACAAGAAAGAGGGAAAAGCTTATGACCTCATCTTTGAACTTGACTTCAAATGAACTTGTTTTTCTACACTGTTAGAACTCATGCACATGGTAGTGTTGTAAGGGAACAAATCACCTGGGAATGATGTAGCAAACTCAGCCGTGATTACTGCCATTCAGGAAAGAGTCCCCCAGACAGTTTCTATTAGCAACCGTTAAATTGCTTAAAGGAAAAGCTATAGTCCTCCTCCCTAGCACATATCCTCCAGAAAAACCAAGCTCGTTTAGAGGCTCCAAGCAAATAAGAAGAAAGTGTGTGAAGCCAATATTTTAAAGAGTCAATGTTCTGGGAAATACCTTCTTCTCTAGTAGCAATAGATCTTCCTATTAAAATAAACTGTACGGCTGTAAAATCAAACATTGGTTTTCTAAGCAGGACTCACCAGGAGTGCTAGCAGGTTGCTGCTGGCCTATGTCAACAGAAAGTTGTGCCATCTTTTGTATCATCTTGATCAGACTGGTAACTCTTGGATAGAGAAGAATATAAAATCACTACTCCAAATGTCAGAGTTGATGCATAGGCAGAAGTTCTCCTGTGCTTAATGGAGAAACCAAAGTACCTCAACTGACTGTAGAATGAGCATTTGATTGTAGGTTTTTAGTCCAGGACAATTTAACACCAAATCCCATCTTTTATTCATGGACCTCAAGGAGTTTAACTGAAGGAAGGCAAACAACCATTCATCCAAGTGTCAGTTAGGATCCAGCAACCTGCACAACCAAGAGCCCTTCCAGCACACCATATCCCAGAGAACAAAAAGAAAGGCCTGCTGAAGCCATGCTGCTATAAGGAGCTGTTCTCTGCTTGCATTTAAGCTGACTGCAGGACTTTCCCTCTGACTGTTGTGAACAGGTTTAGATACCACCTGGGAAACCTCCCTGACTGGTGGGAGTCTGCTCAGCAGCTCCTTTCCCCCATGCCAGGACTGCATTGCATGCCATTTCATAAATCAAGAGTGGAAAACAATTCAGTGGCTTATGCTGTTTCCAAATATAGAGCTGTTTTAAAATCTGGCTTGTACATCTGCCAAAAGTTCAATTCACTAATTCAAACACCATGCCCTCTTTCAGAGTACTAGCAGTGTCAGGTAGTTGTATGGTTAAAATCACCGAAGACCTATGCCAAATGCATGACTCAGTGCAACTGCTTGTCAGACAAGAGCATCCAAAAGGAGAACTTCTGTACCAAAGCCACCTCACACAAATTTCTAATTTCTGTCACAGGTCATGCTTTAACACAACCTGAAATCAGGAATGCTGGCACACAGCTTTTCTCTAGGCACTATTCTGTGATACCTGACATTGGTCCATCCTGCATCTTTGCCTAATGTTGTCTGGTCCCAGTAAAATGTGTACAGTCAGACGTCAACACTGATGGACAGGGGACTTTATGTCCAAGCAGTCAAGTTAGAGTTACATGTCAGAGTCTTTCAGCCTAATTTTGCTTTTCAGTGTGAAGTCTGTTTCTCTTTAATGTTTAAATAAAAGACAGTTCTAGATTATCTTTCCTCTCTCTAACAGGCATTAGTGAGAAGCACGCCACGTTACAGGGAGTCTGTCTACATGGTACAACAGATTTCCCTTATTCTGTCATGATACTGCTGACCTTTACACAAAAAAGTCCTTGGCTCACTGTTCAATAGTGCAAGTGCCATAGATGTAAAGAAGATTTTACTGAGACAGTGTAATCATGGTGTATCCAGTCCTGTGACTCTGCAATACAGGGATTCAATCCAGAAACCTTATTGGTAAGTGTAAGTTTCATTATCATAACAGATGTTCCTAGGCAGTTCAAAGTTTCAGCTCTTGTTTGTTAGCTCCTGGTACAAGCTCACTCCATCTCGATTACAAAGCTGTTATTCTTCCTATATAATCTGGCGAAAAAAAGTGTTTGAATTCTCAGCTTTTAACACCTTTTTTAGAAAGAGCATGCTCAGCTATTTAAAGACTGTTGGTAGATGTAGTTTGATTGCTAGGAAACCACTTATTGCACTAAAATGCTAAACAACATCCGCAGGCTGCTTTTAGTGTCTAATCTGCAATTTCTATTATTTAATGTCTGTGTTAGCAAATCCATCAGGCACTGATCTCATCCATTCTCAAAAACAGAGCAAAGCTTAACTTGTTCTTGGACGAGTGATTCTCCAGGAGAACAAAACACGGGACTTTACAAGACAGCAATCCCTCAGGAGACAGCATTCTATTAAGAAAGGCTATTCTATCATTAAATGTAGTAAATCTGTGGCTACTGAATGTCTTGGCATGAGAATATATGAAAGGGTCCAGCTTATGAATAAGATAATACGTTGATAATTAAACACCTGCTTAGAAAATACACAACCACCTATATGAGCAAGAACTGAGTAAAGCCCGTAGAATGAAAACTGATATCATCCTAACAGGTGGAGATTTAATGTTTAAGGAAGAAATCCCCAAGGTCTGAGCTATGCAATAACATTCTTTCCCAGGAGGCTGGTGGCAAGAGCACAGAATGCAGAAGCATTCTGCTGACTGGAGTTTCTTCTGCCTCATTATCACCCTCTTATTTCAGGTTAGCTGAACTATAGATTATCTAAGCCAATCTTCGCCAGAGACTGAGACATTCAAGAGAAAACATCTTAACCAGGTCAGAGACTTAACAGCTAAAACCCCGTGCTGCTTCTCTTGCTTTGTCTCATCCACTACCTTAGATCCAATCACTACTTGCTCTAGCTTGCTCTGAAGCCAGGCCACTGCTATATGCCACAGTAAAATGAAGCCCAGATGGATAGGAAATGTAGACTTATTTATGTTGGTGGTTTATATTTTGTACCAAGATTAGCCTTTATATTAGTACTAGGAAAGGATTAGTAATTTAATATGGGAATTCACACCTTATGAGGAATAGTACAAGTCCTGGTAAACAAGTTTTAATAAGGAAGAGTCACACTGTTTCGGTATGATCAGGATTATTATTAACAATTCTAACACAGTTAAAGTTCAAAGTTCTTTATGAAATTAAGTCCTAGTACCTCCTGCTTTCTTCACTGTCTCAGGCCTTCTTACCTCTTTAAACTGCTCTCTTCAAAGCAGTTGCTGATCTGGATGAGTCTTGCTTTGCATTGCATTTGCTGGGTGCACTTTTCTGGGTTTATTACACTAAGAAAATTATTTCTGAAAACCTGAAGCGAAAAACAGCAGAGCACTGATTCAATTCTGTGCCCAGCTTCTCTGCAGTGCTCAGGGTCTGTGTCACGTATTTTCTTTTCAATATGACTTTATCAGAACATTCCTGAAGTTTTAAGAAAGCATTTACACTTTTAGTCCACAAAAGTCAGCTTTGTTCCAGGCAATGGCACTTTAAAAACATCATAAAATAGCCTAGGTGGAAAACAGAAGGTTTCAAAATGAAGCATGAATTCTGTGTCATAAATATGAACATTGATTTCATGATTGGATCTTAATATATTTATATAAAACAACAACATGTCCTTGAGATGTTTTAGGAGCGCAAGACAAGAGCTTCATTGCCCACATTACTCTTCAAGAGCAGAAACATTACAAGTTTTAGATTTGATATATAATGCTAGGTTTTCTTCTGTAAGAAGATGACAGCAGAGCTAGAAGCCGTAAGCAGGAGTTAGCCCACCATTCCTGTCACTACAGTACAGTCCCTAGCAGGCGGTCTAACAAAAAGGTGGAGAGAATGACAATTAGGTCCTGCTTTCTGTGTGCAGGGCAGAGACACAGTGGTTTGTCAAAATTCACAGACAGTGCCAAAGCTGACCCCACACTCAAGTGGTCCTAGCCCAGTATGTAACCACAAGATTCCTCCCCATGAAAGGAAGAGCCACCAGGAAAATATCTTCCTTCAGATCAGCATGTGCACTAGGAAACTCTTCATAGAAACATGATCTGTGCATTTACAGGCTGTGTGCTTTGAAAGCAATCCAACTAAAACCAGAAAATTAGAAAGGCAATTTTCCCACCTGATTTGAAATACCTATTTTGTTCACTGCTTTCATTTAAACATTTACAGCCTTCTTGTCAGTAACTGCCTCCACAGCTATTATTTGGACAGCAGTGAACTTGACATTGCTCATCTGCCCAGTGCTCTTGTAGTGAAGGTCATTCTGTTGCTCAGAGCACTGTGCAAGGAAGGGCTAACAGTATGCTTATCCTCCTCCTTCCCTCTCTGTAGGAAAGTTTATCACAGCTGGAAACGTAAACCAGTCATTTAAGATACCAGTCATTTGCAGTAGGGCAAAGAGAAAGCAGTCTCTCTGATTCACTGTTATAAAAAAAAGGAGGGCTATCAAAGTCTATCAGAGCTAACTTGATCTGATTCCCAGTTGCAAATCACTGCCTAAGAATGGCACATTTCAAAATTGGTGATTAAATCAAAGCCAAACTCTTGCCATATCCCATATTTCATTAATTCAAGACTTTGCAGTATGCCTGCTCTTCAGACTGGCACCCTGAGAGTCATCTCTGCTCTGGATGTAGAAGGTACAACACGCTAAGCCTTAACACTAGCAATGATCTGTACATTTAATGTTGCATGAGCTATCAAACAGCACAGATGAGTTTAGTCTGTGGAGGACTGAATCCTGATACAATTATTTTAGTGGCAGTAGAATGGTGGGTTAAGTGTTTAAGGAGAAAGAGATAAGCCACTGAATTGTTCAGCATGTCTCCCCTCAGAGGTACTCTGAGATCGTGGGTTGCTGACGTATATAACAGGTAGGAACGCATATAACTCAAGATCAAATTAATTGTTATGAACTCAGATGCTTGCATAACCACTGAAGTCTACTCTGCTGACAGATAACACCTGCCATGATTTTCAACATGCTCAGAAAACCACATTGTTCTGAGCCACCATAGTTCCCTGTAAGAGACACATTTACAAAACAGGTAATTAACTGAGGTGTGCAACCTTTAACATTTAAATTGTGGTTAAAGCAAGTAGCTTTCCCAGATCAAGTACTTTACAAGCCTCAAGGTTTATCTCCAGTCCTGATCTCAGAAGAGATCTCTTGAAATTGTTTGGTTACATTTAAGAATAGTGTGTAGATATCATCTAAAGGTAAATACCCTATCTGCTGAGCAGCTAGGTATGGATATACCAGCTATCATTGGACATTTCTCTTCACTGCAGAGGAATACAACTAGTTTTAGGGCTGACTATAAAAGATTAGCAATTTTTGCAGAGTTTTTGGACATGTCACCTTCCAGTTTTACCTTCCCATTACCTTTCTCCTTCCAGGCCTGTATGCTATTGTACGTATTGTTGTACAGCTGACAAAACATATGTCAAGGAGGATGCAGGACCTTGTAAGATCTCCACCACTGCAGCAGGGTTCGGCAGTGAAGGTTTTAAGCTTCCCACCTTTCACTACATCTATGTTGAGTTGAATCCAAAAGAAAAGAGTCCTTATAATCTCTGCAGACTTTTGCTTGTGTTTGGTTTTTTTTTTCTGTCAAACTAATGACCGTGAACTGTGCTTTGACTCTTGCCACAGGAGAGCAATCCTTGGTTTTGCCTAGAGCAGGGAGTTTAGAGTTCGGAACCCAAGATGCTATTTTAAAAGCAAGATAAGTGCTGCAGGACAATCAAGGCATTTATATGTAGCATAGTATCTGCCTTTTATTTTAAAAAAGCGCAAATGCGAAACTCTTGCATGCTTTGCAGCAAAGCATGCAAGCTTCTCTCTTACTGTGGACATGTATAATCCTACAGACAGAACTGAAAACCTTTGGCTAAATTGATTTAATATGACAAACTATAATGAGAAGAGGGAGGAAGACCTGAAAAAAACAATTCAAGTGAATTTTAGTGTGGTTTCTAAGCAAGGGGAATACATTAACAATACTAGCCGATTCTGAAAGACGATGGTACATACATCTACAAAGAGAGCCCATTTGGACTACAGGGCTTTATTTTGGGCACCAGAAGTAAGTACTAAAGATTATCTTCTACAAAATACCAAGAACTACCTGACCTAAAACAATCTGTGAAGCAGTGTGTCTGCAATGACATCCTAGAAATTACCCCTGAGCACAGCATTGTCCTCATAGTTATGAAGACAGGCAAGAGAGGGCATCTGCTTTTCTCCTGGCAGCAGTCTTTCCAGGCCAGAACCATACAAGCACCACAATTTTTCATAACAAGGTCAGACAAATTACACCTTGACAGAAGTGCACACTATAGACTGCAGGGTAAAGTCACACATTCTTCTGATACCACTAGTTTTTATCTCTGCGCAGAGGTTTTCAAAGGGCCAAATTAAGCAGAAAAGCCTTTTCCAGTGTGCAACGTTTCAACTGAGGCAGAGGCAATACTTGTTTTCAGAAGCAGGAATAATTACCAGGAGATGAAATAACCAAAAGGAAGAGTGTATCAGGGATGGGATCTAATGATAAATCCCTTATTCTAGTTCAAAGGCCTGAGCCATGGTCTCCCCTTACCTACTGACGTCTAAATCAGTAAGGGTAGTCCACGTTTGGCTTTTCATTTGAGGTGCCTGAATTTGGATCAGGCAACCATGCAGGACAGACTTTACAGCAGCACAGGCAATGTTTCCTGCAGTTGCAGAGTGATTTGGAGACCTCCCTCCCACTTCCAAAAAGGAAACATGTAAATTGATGAGGGGGACCAAAATCAGCCACAAGCTTTCAAAGCTGGAGCTAAAGCTACATGCTTTCACACTCACAACAGTATCCTGTCTGAACACGGGAAAAGCATGTGGATACCTGCTTTTCCACATACTTTCTGCTTTACTGCATAAATGACATGGATCAGCGAACCTACAGGTCAGTTCAACATGTTAATACAACTCCTTGCCCACCCAAGGGCCTTTGTCTGAGCTGAAATAACAAGACTGAACATAAAAAGATGCAATATAAATGCAAAGTATGTGTGTGGGGAGTGGATGGTAAAGATGGGAACAAAAGACACTTATCTAGAAATCCTTTTACAGACAAGATACTGTTTCTTGGAAAGACTATTTTTCTACTACAGTTTACCTACCACAGCAGACTCCCAAGAAGACCCCTGGAGTAATATTTGTAGACATAATGTTCTATACATTATTATTATTACCTTGGCAAAGGTTATTACAGCAAAGATTACTCCTGGCCCAATTGCAGATAAACATTATTCGTTTCCCTTCAAAGAGTGCAGTGTTTGGTTTGTCTGTAGCACAAAGCAGCAAGAGCACTTCCACCCCCTAGAAGCCTAGTTCTGGCTTT
>NW_009632983.1:0-47030 GCF_000690535.1 Cariama cristata | reverse complement strand
GTCCCTACACAAAATTAAAACAAACCATCCTGAACAAGCAGCTGCATCGGGACTAGGGAGCAAAACACCCAGGGAGATGAGGAGAAGAATTAATTCCAGCCCTTTTGGTAATGAAACTTTTCAAATTAATAGTCAATTACTTTGGAATAAACCTGCCAGACTAGAAAAGGTGCTTTTGCAGCAAAGATCACCCCCCAGATTAGCCTACAAGAGTTCCAGGGATGCCAGGATTTCAAATGCTTCACACTCAGAAACAGAACGTGGCTTTCTAGAGTCACTGGAAAACATAGGGAGCCAAGTCTTGCAGTCACCTAACTGGTCCATGGCCAGGAAGACCGGTTTTCGTTGTTGACCCCTGGCAAAAGCAGACTCTTGATGAGGTTACACTCAGACTTACCACTGAACAGGCAAAATCAAGTCTTGCATGCAAGAAATGGTGTTGCAATACTGCAGCAGCCAAGTAGCAAATCTCAACATGAGACCTTAAAGGGCGGAAAGGGTGGCGTTTTGTTTTAAAAATAAAACTGAAGCAAAAGTGATTTTACTCTCTTATATCCATTTACTTATGATCAGCAAGACTGCCCAGTAGTCAGGCACTGAATGCTTGTATCCCAGTATCTGCAAAGAACTCCTTAAAAATGTGTGGAATCCTTAAAGGCTGTGGTTGTTGTCTACCTAGAATTTAGTAAAGCATTTGACATGGTCTCCCACAGCATCCTCCTAAATAATTTGGCCACTCACAGCTTAGATAGGTGAACTCTTTGATGGGTAAAAAACTGGCTGGATGGCCAGGCCCAGAGAGTTGTGGTCAATGAGCTAAACCCAGTTGGCGGCTGGTTACTAGCGGTGTTCCCCAGGGATCGCTTTTGGGGCTGGTGCTGTTTAGTATCTTTATAGATGATCTGGATGAGGGATTGAGGGCAACCTCAGTAAATCTGCAGATGACACCAAGTTGGGCGGGAGTGTTGATCTGCTGGAGGGTAGGAAGGCTCTGCAGAGGGACCTGGACGAGCTGGATAGATGGGTCAAGACCAATGGCATGAGGTTCAACAAGAACAGCTGCCAGGTCCTGCACTTCGGCCACAAAAAACCCATGCAGTTCTAAAGAGTGATTAGAAAGTGGTCAAGAGGAAAAAGACCTGGGGGTGCTGGCTGACAGCAGGCTGAACATGAGCCAGCGGTGTGCCCAGGTAGCCAAGAAAGCCAATGGCATCCTGTCTTGTATCAGAAATAGTGTGGTCAGCAGGACTAGGGAAGTGATTGTCCCCCTATACTCAGCACTGGTGAGGCTGCACCTCGAGTACTGTGTTCAGTTCTGGGCCCCTCACTTCAAAAAAGACATTGAGGTGCTGGAGTGTGTCCAGAGAAGCGCAACGAAGGTGGTGATGGGTCTGGAGGGTAAGTCTTATGGAGAGCAGCTGAGGGAACTGGGGCTCTTTAGCCTGGAGAAGAGGAGGTTGAGGGGAGACCTTATTGCTTTCTACAACTACCTGAAAAAAGATTGTAGCAAAGTTGTGGTTGGCCTCTTCTCCCAAGCAACAGGTGATAGCACAAGAGGGCATAGTCTGAAACTGCACCAGGGGAGGTTCAGGTTAGAAATGAGGCGGCATTTCCTCACAGAAAGGGTCGTTAGGCATTGGAATGGGCT
This sequence comes from Cariama cristata, assembly GCF_000690535.1. NCBI lineage: Eukaryota > Metazoa > Chordata > Aves > Cariamiformes > Cariamidae > Cariama > Cariama cristata. Next base: position 45,382 of record NW_009632983.1, on the reverse strand, counting down.
GCCCAGGGAGGTGGTGGAGTCACCATCCCTGGCGGTGTTTAAGAAAAGACTCGACGTGGCACTCAGTGCCATGGTCTAGTTGGCATGGTGGTGTTAGGGCAAAACTTGAACTCGATGATCCCAGAGATCTCTTCCAACCAAATCGATTCTGTGATTCTGTGAAAATGACAGGGATGAGGGATGCTTCAGTATTGAGTCCTACTCCTGGGCCCCAGATTCCTCTGAGTTTGGAAACCATGTGCCAGTCTTTGGCCTGCTCTTCTGTACCCATTGCAAGCTGACAGTCCATCTCTCCAACCCATTCCACCTCTGTGAATCATTAGGATTTGCTCACCATCCTTCATATTTATCTGATAGTCTTAATGGCTCCTACTCTGTTTTCTACCCTTTGTCATGATCTTTAAATGCTTGAGTCTTTGTTCTAGCCTAGAAGTAGGGTCTTCTTTCTTTTAGGCTGTCCTTCCCACACCTTGTGCCCTCAGAAGCTACGCATACTGGTGCTGGGGTCCCAATGACATGCTAATGTAGATGACATCAACTAGCACATGCGATTAGTATGGGTCTTCTACTGTTCATTCCTACTGCTGCTCCTAGAATCACATATGCCCATTCATGGCAGTCTTAATGTTTCTACCACAGTACTCACACAAATTTGTCTCAGTAGTGCTATCAACTTTAAAGTGGTCTTCTGGGTGTCTGGGAGCAAAGAAAAAGGCTTTTTACTTGCTTAAGGATTTTTGAGAGACTGGTTTTGGCACACTCTAAAATTTTTAAGCTTGATTGAAATCTGTGCCTTAATTCCTTGCTGTGTAAATAGAGGTGATGATCAGTTTATCTTCTGTGTCTATTCACTATCACTGTTCACTGTAAATGCTTGAGAATACAGATTGTCTTGGTAGTGTGTGATAGTGTGCTGGGCACAAGGTGACACCGATTTTAGCAGGTAGGTCTCAGTGTTACAGACATACTCGGCTCTTGCAGGTAGGCAGGACACTTTTGGGGTGGGGATACATAAACCACACAGACCTAACAATTCTGTTTTAAGGGACTGTTTCTATCATAAATGTGTAGGTATGTAAATATCAGCAAACCCTGATTACAGTTCCTGTGCAAACACAGCTTGCTATCCTAGTATTTTTTCTTAAGTACAGAAGCAGCAATTATCAGCTTATACAGTTCCTTGCTTTTTTTTGTGCCATTCCTCACTGCACATGCAAGCTAGGATATTTAAAGCAGGATGGGTTTTTTTTTTTTTCCCTCCCTTTTAACTGAATGTAGTCTCTGAAAGGAACATTTGAAACAAGAGAAGAGACAGGTCTTCTATATTCTCCTCACTGCACATTTCATTCCCGACCTAAATAAGCAGCCTTCAAAGCATTGACGGAGTGTTTGTGTTCTCCACTCTCAAGCCTTGAAGTCTGCCTATGGGTTAATCTCCATGGTGGTCATTTTACTCACAAGACATTTAGTCACAAGAAATAGGCTAACAGTACTTAATTATTTCTCTCTGGCTACTGAAAAGCCATCATCAAGAATGACTTTCTACCACTGTCAATAGAGGCTGAATCATGGGATGTTGAGGTTATGCCAGGTTCAATCCCTTTAGTCACTAGGTCTCACTAAAGACAAGTTAGAGCCACCAGCACTCTGCTCACCAGAGATGGGTGATGATCTCACCTTGCTGGTTTTCACCCGCAGGTCAAGTGTAGAGGGGAGAGAGGAAGCAAAGAAGCAGAGAAAGGAGTAGCAAACAAAAGCAGCAAAGTACTGAAAAAGCTGGGATTTTTTTGTAGGATGCCTAAGATATTAAAACTTCTAATACTTCTCTGTATTTCTTAATTTTTACTGCATTTGAGCATTTTTCTTGACTTGAAGTATTTCAGTATTATTGCCCATTCCCTCTGTAATGTTCAGCTCTAATTTTAATGTCTAGATATATGAAGTGACATCGTTTTAACTACATATAGAGATGGATGTAGATACAGTAGTTGTGAACTGTTCCAACACATCAGTGCAATAGCCTGCAAAAGCCATTCTGAGCACCTCAACTGCCACACTGACTCAGATGGCTACTCCAGGATCAGTATCTAATGTGCAGAGTGAAAGCGCCCAGAGAAGCTCTTAATACACAGTTAGTATCATAAAATTATATTGGTTTATGCTGTCAAAATATTGCCATAGAAAAATTCAGAAGTGTGAGAATCATAGTGTTTAAGGTGCGGAGGATAACCAGGCATTTGAACAGAGAACTGAATACTTGCTGACCCATCATGCTGTTGAATGTCTCTGCCTTAATTTGAATTATATTTATAGCTCCATATTAGGTACATACTACAATGCACCAACACAAGAATACTGCTTTTATGCAGCTAGAAGTAAATGCTGAGAATCTTACTCTTGTTTTGTTCTACTTAGAATTGTTCACAAAAGCTCAGACTTCATTTAGCATTTGCATGCAGGAGGCTCTTTATTGCTGTATTGAAGTTCTGCAGCTTAGCACACTCTTACTAAATCTTCCAGGAAGGGAGTCTAGCTTGTATTGCATAAGCAAGTAGCTACAAAAAACCAAATGCTGAGAAACAGTGATGAATATCGCACAAAAGTATTGACACAGATCGCTTGTCCTCTTTCTGGTATCTGGAAGCATATCCAACTTGAGGCTATGACAATTAACTATTGGAAGATCGGGAAGGAAGCTATCTGAGTATCCTTATGCACACATAGCTGTTCAAGGTGTCAGTATAAGGTATGGAGATTCTGTGTAGCTTATTTATAGTTATTCTAAATTACAGAACTTTCTTCACAGACTTCTAAAGGTGTATGCATTCTTCGTAACATGAGAATTAAATTTGTTTGCAAAGTTATCACGCAAAGGTAGTTTCACATGCAAAGCTGACTTTGCATATAACCTCATGTATGGAGGTACCGAAAATCCTCTCTGTTTATCTAACTGTGATCATAATGTTGATGTGTTGACAATATTTGCATAGAAGAATGTGTGAAAATCACAGGTTATGAGGAAAACTGGGTCATGTTATCCTATATTCAGAACAGTTCCCATACTGTTATTGCCATAAAAAATCGTTTTATTTTGTCTATATTTCATTAAATCCACACTATCTTAGGGAAAATTCAGCTGGTCCAGTTAAAATGTTCTCATTTTAACTTGCAAGAGCTATTCTTTTTTTCAACTTAAACTGTTATGTAGAGTTGTCATTGGTCCGTTTATTTAAGATATATAAAAGCAATATATAATGCAATTATTTTAGAGAAAAACAACTTTGTGTTTTCTCAGGTATTCCAGGATCGATTGCCCATGGATACTAAGGTGCCCTCACACTGCTTGGAACAATTCAAAAATGCTGCAAAGACGCTGGGAACTAGGTCCAGGTATATTTTGTTTTTTCCAGCCATACCAATACAGAATTATGGGTTAACAGTTTAGTGTATTTGAGTGTTTCTTTCTGTGATGAAGTGATCCAGCAGTGCAGCTGGAACAGAGCAGGTTCTTCCATGCATTTGCTACACATTGACAAGTCTATTGAAAAGGAAAAAAAAAAATAAGCTGCTTTTTGAGCGACATTTTTCATCATTGCCTACTCTGTCAGTATCATCGGATACCTGTTACCAGGGAGAACCAGATTCAGCCCATTTTGTAGCAAACATCTACAGAATCTAGCAAGGTGCTTGCACAGTGGGAGTTGCCGGTGATGCATTTTTCAGTACTTGTTCCATTTGATCAAATTAATCTCAACCTTTCTATACAGGAATCAATGGGATATTTGACTGCATTGATCTTTCTTGGTAAGTATGCACACAAACACGGTGGTTTTGCTATCTCCAGTTCAACCTTCTAAATTGTGTCAGAAATGCGTCCATCTCCTGTAACACCATTTTTACAGATCAGAACACAGAGAAACTGAATGAGAAACACCTGAGTTAATGCTGCCCTTCTCTGCCAAGCTGCTCACAGCTAACACAGTTTTAATAGCAAAAGATCTCTCAGCATGGTTTCAAATGACAAAAGTCACATCCTATGCTGTTCAGTGCTAGGCACTCTCAACATCCACTACCCACACATTCAGGTTCAGTAGTTTCACTGTGTTTCAGTGAGGCATAAACAGGAAAGCAACATCACACAGCGTAAGCACAACACACATGAGTTGTTCCTATTCCTTCTCAAGCGCAAGTTTTCACTCTGGGCCATTTTCAAGGTCTTCTTTTTCTCTAACACTTTTTTTACTGTTAATGTGGCCAGCTTTTTTAAAAGAAGGATTATAGGAAGCAATAAGTCTTAGTATGTTTAATAATCAAGAGTTTGCCTATTAGATCCATTAGATGCCTTAGAGCATCTTTGAGCAGAGACAGTAGAGGACACCAGATATAAAAATCTGATGTCGTCTTGTCAACTAGTATTTTGGCACTGATATGTATAATCCATTTTATGGCTATTTTAGAGAAAGTGTAAAAAAGTAACTGAGTCTCCTGGTTATACTTTGCCTTCCTGAAAATGATTTAATAAGACTACTCATTCTATTAATTTACAGGAACATAATGGACATTCATTGGCTTGATATTTAACCTGCATCATTGTAAAATTTGGTGGTTGTATTAATTCTCTGAGAAGTGAAGCATCCTTGTCTTGCTACAGAAATTACCTCATTAGTAAGCAAAGACCTGGCCAAAGGGGTAAACTGCACAAATAATCATTGGCAGTTCCAGCTTCCTGGCAACTCTGATTGATTGCTTAGATTAGGAAACAGCAGATACCCTTGTGCCAAAACCCAGCTTTGATATTCATGCTTCACTCCAGCACAAGCCATGCCTTAAGAGTAAAAGACACTTGTCTGCAAAGACCCAGCATAAGGTTCACAAGCCATGTATACCTTCAAAATTACTTGAGAAGATCCCTGGCCTTGTGGAGTCTCTCTCTGCAGAGAGGAGTATGGCAAACACGGAAAAGTGTGGCAAAATTATGGTCTGAAAGTTACTTTGGTGATTTCTGTTCTCTATTCCATCTTCCCATGAAATTCACAGAATTTTCCTTTAAAATCTATCTCCCTCTGACAAACTGTTTTGGGATCACTAGAAATTATGCTGTCACAATAGGATGCATATTCTATTGAACAATTGTGTGTAAAAATCGCACTCATTTATCAGAGCAGTAAGACGTAGTGAGGAACTAACAGAACACTTCTTGGCAGAACAGTACTTTCACTTAACTCTCTGTTAATAGATTTTGGCTGGTGTTCCTAGACTTGAAGATCTCCTGTTGTTTGACAGTGCAAATACATCCGCATGCGCATTCCTCTATTCTCCACCATGCCCAAACTCATTCTTCCCAAACAATCTCTCCCCAACATTAGAATTCCTTTTTCTCTGAGCTTTCTAGCTTCTCCTAAGTCACTGGGTTCCTTCCTATTCAATTTTCTACCCCCCAAGCTAACCTCTATAGACATTCAGCTGCTAACAATCTCCTTTCCTTTTCCCATCTGTCTTACTTACATGTGTTATTCTCCCTACACAAGCTCCAGTCTCATCACTAATCTCTCCTTCCACAAGCACATCAGCTTGTTTCACTCTCTTCATCTTCCTGCTACTCCATCATGCCAGCATGTGGTCCCCAGACCAAGGATCCCACCCACCATTTACACTTGTCACCCTCAGGTTTCCTTTGCCCTTCTGTAACATATTATGAGTACGTGCATACAGAATGAAAAAAAAAGTCACACACATAACCGTAGATGTCCTCACTCTTCAGGGAGATACATTATAAAAGATAGAACAAGGTATGGGGAACATTCAGACTGATTCAGACACCTTTCTACTGGGATCCAGCAGGTATCTCCAGTTAAACATGTAAAGAGACTCAAGAGTAGTTTTTTTACCAATGTATATATGAGAAACTGCGTGCAATAGAGTTGTAGGTCTTCTACATGCAATTAGAACAAGAAAATAAATAATCCCACTAATCCTATACTTTCAAATTTCTTTTGGTTGGTATTCCATTACTTCAAAAGCCAAGAAATCATGCTCGAGACCACTGTCCTAGTCAAATATCAGCCCATAAATGCACCAGTGTAACCAATTGAACATAAATATTTATTTGAACTTAGAGAGTTTGTTGACTCTGAGTCACTGGTTACAATTTTCTCTACTGTAGGAAGTGCAGTTTACTTTTGCAGGTCTTCCCAGAATGCAGATGTAGACATTTCTGAGATACTGATGTCTGATTTACAAAATCAACAGTTGGTCCATTCACTCCTATGATGTGGTTTTCCATGCCTTATCAGTTTCCACAGGATCAGCCTACAATGTCAAGTGTGAAAGTGTGAGTCTACTGAAACATCTAGTGCCATTAAAACCAACTAACTACGGCCTTGCACATTGCCTGCCTTCTAGGATGGGCTTCCATTGGCCATTACAAATCTCATTTAGATTTTGATTCTTATTGTGTCAGAATTTACAAAGTGCTCTACACAGATAAAAGTTTGGAAGTGAGTACTGTCAAACAGATTGCAAACTGAAAAAAGAAATTCAAACCTAAACTATGTAAGTGCATTTGTCTCATGAGGACCTATAGAGACAGACGTAGCAGGAAGCACGTGAGACCCAGCACCTGTTGTAACATTTGCATTATAGGCTGGAAAAGAAATGAAAGGACGTGCACAGCTGGTGCTAGTATTCACCACATCTATCGATTCAGTGAGAGGGAAGGAAATAGAGAATGATGAAAGAAAAGACAGAAACTAAAGCAGAAAGTACAATGAGATCTTGTTTGAAAAAATGCATGTTAAGAAACGTGTTGAATAGGAAGTAGCTCAAAATCTTTCAAAATAACTGCATGAGGCAGACCATGGAGGCTTAAGCATGCGTTTGCTGCCAGAGAGAATGGAAAAAAGACATTGTGCAACTTGGAGATGCGTTGCCTCATACCGCAGCATTTCCATAGGGTTAAGAGCACAATTTTTCTCTGTATCAGTTCACAGCCACATCTGCCAGCTGCCAGGAGGGAGCGCTAACAGGTTTCGTCTAGTATAAGTGAGGGAGAAGATACCCTCAGCATTTCCTGTTCTAAATAACTGTGTCACTCGATGTGTTATGAAAAGAAGTTATGACACTGGGAAAAGATCCTAGGACAAATGCATTGGTCCTCATTTGCTGTGCAGGCTGTTAGGACATCCAGTAAAACAGAGATGAATAGGATTTCAAATGGCCATGCATACCATGTGCTATTTGCTGCCTTTGTGCAGCATCAAGCTGAGTATACAGCACTACTCATCAATATCCCCCGCAGGGACAGGGAGCACAGGCACCTCGCTCCTTGTCCTAGATTGCAGGACCTCAGATCGGTGCCAAGGTCCCTGGGACCCCAGTAGAGCAGTTTAGATCTGGTTGCCTCAATGACACAGATGTTCAAAGGGGGAATGAAATTTAGAGAGCAATAAAGCATGTTCAGAGCCTAGTTGACCTCCACTATGGGAATGAGATGAAAAAACTCCATCTTTTGACTCCTTTATGAGCCAGGGGAAAAAAACTAACAATAAAAAGACCTCAGAGGAAACAATCCTGCATAATGCTGGCTAATTTAACTGAAAGTGATATCCATTTTTAATCCACTAGGTAGCACGTCATTCCAAACCTTTTATACCTGAGCAGGATTCCTCTCCGGCAGGAGTCACGCTCTTTGGAACTAACTGAAACAGCAGGATGTTTTTTTCTTTCAGAAAAGCCCACTTACATTCCTGTAAGCCTTCCTGGAGTACCTCAAGAGTCCTCAAGACCACTCCAACTGGCGGAACGAAAGGAACATTCAAGGTTTACAATAATCTTTTTCCTCAAGAGTACGAGAAAACATCAGATGTAGCTGCAGCTTTCAATGCATTATTAATACAAACCACTTGGCAGCATTTGTTTCTGTGAGATAAATTTGATCTGTGAACACAAGAGAAAGAGAAGGAAGACAGCTGGTCAGACTGGTCACAGGAATACCTGCTGAGCCCAATTAAAAGTCACTATTTTTGCACAGGGACCCGTGAAATATGGACATAAAACAAAGTGTAAAGAGTAGTAAATACTTGAAGAAAATGTATTCTATTACCAATTTCAAAGAACAATTGTTATGCAAACTACAGCAGCAGTTTGTTCAGCAACAATGCAGAATAATTAAAGATATTAAACCATGTAAACAAACCTCTTATCAAATAAAGCAGGCACTAAAGGAGATCCTGAGGCATCTACTGTGCCACCGGATTTTCTGCAGGGGTTTTCAATCTGTGAATGCATAAATACTTCCCAGGGAAGAGGGACACCTTGCACAACAAGATTGATCCTCGTTCCAGCAGGCTCTTTTTGCTTAGCTGCCTTATGTGAAACACGTGGATATAATTTCTAGACTTAATGGACTGGGATACACAAAAAGAAAGGGTGGGAAACCTCTGGTTTGGTGGTTCAAGTCACCAAAGTAATCACTTGTGCAAAAAGTGTGCAATTGTAGGCCTCTGATCTGCTCACTAGCATAGCTCCAGTAATCTGCTGGGGGCTTGACTCAAGACAACAGGAAATCTGTGATGTGACATGTAACAGCATCTAGGCAGAAAGGCAAAATGAACCAGGTGAGAAGGTCACATAAAGTTCTTGCATTCACAATATGTGTTTTCATGTCAAAAAGGTCCCTGTGCCCACCTAGGACTGACTTACTGCTAGACCTCTGCAGAATGATTTGATGTGGGGAAAGGGACTAAAGGTGAAAACTGAGACGCAACGAAGTGCCGGACGCAGGCACTCAAATTAAGCAAGTGACACAGGGGTTCTTGTTCGCCTTTTAAAAATGCATCACTACCAAAAGTAATAATCAAAAAAACTTAACCAGACTTCTTTGTGACATTTAGTGTGGGCTTACCATACAAGGACTGTAGAAGTACATCAATTCAGAGTATAAATGAAGATCATTAACCCTCTACCCTGTGCAAGGACTCCCATTCACTCCTGTACAGTTGTTCTTCGATCACAACAAATTATCCTTCTCCTGAACAGGAGAAAGCTGCTGCAATCTAATCATGTTACACCTGAATGGGAACTTCCACAGCATTATAACATGGTATAATTCAACACTTTGTCTTCACTCCATCAGTTGATTTGCGTTAGCTTTCCTGAGAAGAAGTTACTTTAGGAAGTGAATTGGTCAATGCAGTAGCCTGCTTTACCAGATAAAATAGGTGATGCCTGTATCTGTGGAGGGAAGAAAGACGGTGGCTAGGAAAAGAAGTGGATCACAGAGTACGGAAGCAGGTGTGCAGCTTTCCTCCAGCCTCACGGAGAGGCCCCATGAAAAGATACGATGCCTCAGGCTGCTTTATCTCATGGCAGAGCACCCTGTCCATCCCCACACAGGCTCAGGGAGCAGCACTGCTGGTGCAGCGATAGAGGATTCTGTTTGGCTCGCTAGGTCAGGGTGAACTGCATGAGGGCAGCTGGAGTATCTTCAAAGCCTGAGGAGACCTGTGGCACTTTGCAGCATGCTTTTTCAAAAAAAAAGTTCCATGACTTCACAGGAAAGTAGGGAGGGAGGAAATTACCCCCAAAACTCGGAACACTAGGACACAGTCTGTATTTTCCTTTCCTTACAGAAAAGGGAAATCCCAGTCAGTCTACTCTATAATGAACATCTTTTTTGGTAGCTGCAACTAAACTTACATCACTCAGCTTATACCTTTGGTCATTCAACTGTTCTTCAAGAGTAGTCATATATTTTATGCAGCTGACATCCTCATTCGCCTTCCCCCACCCCAGATTTCTGGGAGAAAGCATCACTCAGTAATACCATCCTACTCACACAGAACTTCTGTAAGCAACATTGACATAATCACCAAATGACCTATTCATCGCTGATAGACCGAGGTCTTTCTTTAGTCAAGTCTCTAGTTCCTTGGTCAAGTATTCCTTGTTAAGCAGGCTAGACCTATCTTGAAATGTCAAAAGCCACTGTGACTAATTATTCCACCTTATCAGTGTTTTAAGAATAACTTAAAAAATCACTGAAGATTCCACTTTGAAATCATATTGTCAACAAAGAAAGAAAAAAATTAGCATGCAAAAGAATTGAAATAAAAAAACTTAGTGCAGAAAGTTCACTCAGCCCAAGAAAAGGTATCCAGTAGCATATCATTAGCTTCATATACTTTACAGTGTTTTGCTCCCCAAGAAGCTTGCTTTGTTATTTGTGGTTTGCCATGTCCTACCTTGCCAAGCATAAATACACACTTACATAAACATGCTGAACAGAGAACAACCTCATCAAGAACAAATAGCAGAACTTCTTTCTCTCTGAAAGGAGGCATCCTTTTCTATATCTTTCCAAATCTTTCCCAGTACCATATGATTTTTTTCCACCTCCCCTTTTGCAGTTTAGGAAGCATGCCATGTGCTTTGATCATCAGTCCAAAAACCCTTTTATAATCTCAGTGTTATTAAGAGCGATCAGACTCTGAATGGGATAAAAATAACCAATGCAGTTGTACACTTCTTTCTTTTCGAAACAGTGTAGTTCAGTAACACATTGGCTACATGCGAAAGCTGTATTTGTTCAACCATACTAAAGACAACCCATTCCTTGAATTGTAATGATGAAAACATATTTATATTTATGCCCGTCCCTGTCTCAAGGATTGAGCAAATGCAAAGACTGTAATGAATTAGGGTTTTAGCTATGTTTACTAATGTTTAACAAAGATTTCCAACAGAGTCTCTTACAAAAGAATCGTTGAAGAAAACAAACTGTCCCCTAACTGATTTCCACAGGAGTCCAGCCAGATCATATTGTGGGTTGACACATATGTCCTACTGAACATGCTCAGAGCCGTTCAAGATGCTTAAAATAAACGCCATAGCCTTTAATGGATGTTAAGAGTACTTGCATGAACTTTTCTATTTCTTAATTATCCATATAACAGGTTCTTTTGTACTGATTATCTTCTATTGACTGGGTGGAACATTGCTGTGTTAGATATCATGGAGAATTAAAAATAATTCATCCCCTGTACAAAATAAAACAAGTGGAACTAAAGGAAGAACATCAAAAAACTAACTGTTTGTTTGTTTGTCATATGTACTCATCTGTCATTCCGATTGTTTTATGCTGACATTATTTTCCTTTGTATACGCAATAATTCTTACAGAACATGCACTGTCTTCAATATAGAGAGCTGTCATATAGGTTTTTTGGAACTTAACTGGAAAGATACTATCTAAAGTATACATTTGCACCTGACTATAGCATCAAAGAGAAAACACTTTGTCTAATTTCCTTGTCTTCTCCTTCAACCACTTTAAGGTGAGAAATGACCCTTGTTATTTTTTTATATTTGTGAAATGCAAAAGCCTGTTATTAGAACCGTAAGACATTTTCCTGCTGGAAAATCACAATGCATACTCAGGATGCTTCTGCTGCCTGCTACGGGAAGCATCCGTAGGCAGAATAAAACAATGCCCCTTTTCCAAGCATACTGGAACTGCACTAATTGATACACTGTGTTAACATCAACAGATTTGTTCCATATCTTTAGCTCACTGTTTGCGACTAGGAGATGAACAAATGCTGTGCTTTCAGCAAGAATAGACAGCATTTCTTCAAAATGCACTGATTGGTTTGTTAAATGTTTGAGAAAGGATTTTAAGTATTTAACTGAGAAGGCATTCCCCTTACTCTACCTGTTTGCTGCATAAGGTTATAAGAATTTTTTTGTGCAAACCTTTTGCAACCCTATTTTGTTACAGAAATAGCTTAATTTCTATGATTAAATCTGTGTGTACCACCCTCTTCTTTGTCCAGCTGCTACAGCTGCCTAATAAAGCTGTTACTGCTCAAAAATGAGGTAAGCCACATCTGGCTCTACATTCCCAAATCCTCTATGGGAAAAGGGGAAGCATAACATGACAGAGCTGATGTTTTCATTCCCAGGGCTTCGACTAAGGACAGAAAATGGTGCCTCTCAGAGTAGAAGAAATGACTGTTCAGTAAATACATGCTGAAAAACAACATACTGTGGTAGAGGTTGATAGCAAAGAACACAATACACATTGCAACAGCAGCAGCATAACAGTGGTCTGGATATACACAGGACTCCCCCTGGACCTCCATAAGCTGACCAAGGAAAGCAGCTATCAGGGGACTGAAAGATGAATAGTGAGTGACAAACACTTATGGAAGAAGACGCTTTAGAGGAGTAGAGAGAGAGTCCACACACCCTTAACGGCATGGAAAATTATCTTATAGCCTGTAATACTGGATTTACTAGTGGTTTTCCACAAGCTGTGCCAGGGTAGGAATAGAGATGCTCAGCCTCTGGAGCAGCCACAACAGGAGTGAATCAGGCATTAATAGCCTTCACCTCCTCCTTTCCTTGGGGAACATCAATTACTGCTGGCTGTGACTATCTTCTCAGCTCCGTGCAGTTGACCAACAGCTTGCCTAGGAACATAACCCAGATTTTAAGCAGTGTAACTGTCATGTAGACAGATACTGTCCTTGTTTGCAAAGACCAAAAGACAAGTCCCAGAGGGAGCACAGCCAGGATTGCTTCAGGCCTTTCAATAATGGACCCATGGCTACTGCCAGCAAACACTAAAATTCTGTTCACCAAGAGTGATGTCCCTCAAGGCATCAACATGCCTCCAAGGCGGATCTCAAGAGGAGCCGGTATGGCTGAGTTAATGATGATTAGGGAGTAGAAATCCTTTGAAGAACTAGCCCAAACAACTGGCCTTATCCTCCATACAGCATCTCTTGAAGTGCATCAGGTTAAGCCCTCAGGATATTTGTACTAAGCCTGGAAGAAGGCCTTTTATCACCTCCAGCTGAGCAAGACTCATCCCTTCTCCCCAGATAAGCAATGGTCACAATGACCCAGGCATGATCACTTCTGAGCTGGATTATTCTAATTCACTCTGTAGAAGGCTGGATGCAGACTGTGCCAAACTTCTCAGTTTCTCAGGCTGATACAAGTAAATGAAAGCCCTGCTCAGTTTTACCCACTGAGCCCCAGCCATTTTCAGAAGATAGCTTAGAGATTTGCTCCTTGTACTCCACACAGCTAATGTGTGGATCAAATGATTTTTAAACAGCCAATATGACTAAGAAACTGGTTTTCAGCCCACTGCCTGCCTAGAGACTTTCCTGGGGCAATGCAGCTCCATGCAGGTACACGACAGCCAAAACCAAGAGATGCTTGGTCTCAGGTCTAGCACAAGGCACTACAAAAACATAGCTAAATGCAGAGGCTCACAGTTTTTGTGAAATTTTTAGAAATTCAGAAAAAAATGTTCTCTGCTCTGGTAGTGCTGGGGATATTTCATATAAATGAGCAGCACCTTGCCCTCAGAGATTTCATAACCTTTTCCAAAATTTGTGTGAATATGCCCACACAACGGCAAACATTTCTGAACTTGGAAAGGGAATTGTTTTGCACTAGTGACAGAAGAAGGATTTCTTTTTAAGAAAGAAAACCTTGGTTTTTGAAACTCAAGGGCAGTTTTTCACAGGTAAGAGTGTAGCAGTCTGAAGTGGGGCCACAGCTCTTCCCCACGTAACCCAGTGCCAGTTGATGGGTGCTGCGATCTGCAAGACAAGGGCACTCAGTGTCTGACAGGACTTGTCCATGACTAGTCCTGAGCCATTGGCCCCATGCTATGGATTTGCTGGTTTCTTTGGAATGAGCTCCAGGACCTCCATTAGCTGTGCAATTTATAACAGAGCCAGAAGTTTATCCATAAAAATGATCTCCCTTGGCTACTGTGCCTGGAGGACATCTTCTTGTTTGCAAGTATCATACACTGCATTATGAGGGCATGAGGCAGAGGAAAGGAGATAACCAATCTCTCTGCAAGTCCAGAAGACCAATTTCATTTCAAACCTCATCTTTTGTTTGAGATGAAATTAAGAAGTTGCAAAAGCATTTCTTACCTTGTTGAGCCCTTGCTCTTGCAAAAAGTATCACTTACTTAACAAGGACTTGGGGTAACATTTCTAACAGTATAGTGCTTGCTACCTGGATACACTACCTTCCATAATTTCTTTTCTTTTTTTAAATGTACCTGAGTACTTTCTCTTGTTGCCTTTCAAAGTCCCATTTATGTAAGTAACCTATGGCCTTTTCAGGTTTTCCTCTTTCTCTCTCCTCATTTCAACTGTTTCAGACATCTGTTCTGTGAATGTTCTTTGCATATTTCAGAAGCAAGGTAAAAACCCTGCAGCAAGTCAACAGCAGATACCACCAAATGGAGATACTTGTTCCACACCATAACAGTAATGCCACAAGGAAGCAGCAAAGCTTTTTCCTGTACCCACGCTCATACTTGGTCTATGTGGGGGACCTCAGTGGAGGGGCTTGAACTGTGGGGTGCAATGCCCTGTGATTGTGAAGACTAGAGTTGTGCTGATTTGGGGAAAAAAGAGTGATCAGCAAAGACTGTGATTAAGAGATGCTTTAAGTCGTTAGAGGGTGTTACAAGAAAGTCAGTGTGTTGCTCTGCTGCAACAAGAAAGCAAAGTGTGAAATACACTGGAGGTACTACTTCCTCCACCACGTGCTTTGGAGTTTAGTATCAATAATTAATACAAATAATTCTGCTCCTTCAGTTTAATTAAAAAGGCGGTGGACTTTCAGGTGCATCTCCTCCTGTACAGTCATGAATAGCCGACAAACAATAGCTGATTTTGAGTGATTTTGATTTTCTGCCTCTTAAACGGATTTAGCTAAACTAGAAGCAAAGCAGATCCTGCTAGACATAGCTGAGTGGTAGTCCCTCCACAAGGACATTCAAACCTCAGGTACGTTGTTACCCCTTTCCCAAAGGAAATTAAGAACACTTACAGCTAACCAGTGCTATTACCTACAGTCAGCAAGCAACTTAGTGAGCTATAGCTTGAAGAGAATGAACTGCTCAGTTCCCCAAACAGCTTGCGTTCAAGTTGCTGGCATGGAGAGTGCATGACACCAGGTGTGCCTCACTTTTTTTATCTATGCTGTCTTAAAATATCTGACACAGATATACCAGCACAACACTGTAACAGCACCTTCACTCAGGTGCAGGGAGATACCCTTCAGTAAGTGTTAAGCATGACCTCTCTTCCTTTCCAGAAGTAAAAATCTTAACAATAGCAAAGGCCATTCCTATATTTCTGCTTATTTTGACACTCTCTCTGTCTGTTACTGAAATCAGAAAGGATCTTTCCTATGGAGAATTAAACCCCTCTACACAGGCTACAATTTTTCTTAACAAAGTAGTTGTTACTACTCTTGGCATTACTGTTAAGCAAAGATGCCTCACCAGTCACCCATATTTTAAATCCTTGGGCTGAAGAGGTCTGGAGTGCCTGGTGGTCTCAGCGGTATAAACTAGTGGGGTGAGGATGCTGGCTGCCTAAGGTGCTGGAAACTCCACTTCCCTTTGAAGCATTAGAGGAAGACAAATTAAATCTAAAGACCAAAGTATTCGCTGAGTAGCATCTCCTATCAATACTGGCCTTGAAGCCTGTCTAACTCAGATCCAGAAAAACTGCTGTCTCCAAAATTCCTTGGATCCCTCAGGTCTGTAGCTAGAAAACTGAACATAAATTCGCTAAAAATGCAAGGAGTCAGTAAGGTTCATCAATCATTCCTGACAGCATTCTCAGTTGTTTTTTGGGTCTCCATTGAAGATACCCAGCAGGAAAAGCTGTACAGTGTAGGCACTGAGCCATGCTCTCGTTGATTAGAAGTGCCACTGCATGAAGCAAATGCAGACACTATGACTTGATCAGCACTAATTTGAACTATGTATTTTGGGAATATGCATAGATCCATTTCTTCTGAGAGGTACTTAATTACTGAATTAATTTTTCCTATGAGTTAGAATTACATTACAAGCTATCTATGTAACATAAACTTTACAAAATGGAAACTGAATAACTACATTTTGGCTCACACTAGCACTAGTCATTGTCTGTGACTGCTTTAATAGACTGGTCATCTCAAAAAAGATTGTATGTCACAGTAAAAAAGCCTCAGATAAAGATTTGAAGATACAGCGTGTCTTTTCAAAGTATTTTAATAAACTTATTTGCTGTCTAATTCTCAAGTACACTAATCTGTTGCTCAGTAGCTCAGCTGTTAGTACACTAAGCAGAAAAGCCCCAGATGCAGCAGTGGTTTCTTTAGTACAGGAGAACAGCAGAGAAGCAGAATAAATTCCCTCCTCTGTTTTACTCCTTCTTCATCCAGGTTGCTGGTGGAGCTGTCCTTAGCTCTTGGTAAAGGTGAGAGAAGCCCTAATGCTTTTTCAGTTTCAGTAGCATCATCTGCCAGCTCTGCACCATCCAGGAACAAGAATGTTCAAGGGTCTCCTGTCCTGATAATGCTATTTCTTTTGAAATAGCTGGATCACAAAAGAAAGCACAAAAAGAGAAGACAGGTCTGAGAAATTAACCCAAGAGGGTCTGTTTGATGAACAGTGGGATAAAAGACACCTAAGAAACAAAGCTCTGCACAGGTCTCATGGCTTCTGGCTAGTGGCCTGTTGAAGGTCTATCTCAGCATTGTCCTTTTCCACCATGCATTTTAAATAATTTTTCCAGAGGTTAATAATTTGTAGCTCCTAATGTTGAAGGCTTGCAGTGTATAATCTGAGAACATGAAATTTTTATAGCTAAATGAGGAAGATAAAGGTATTTTCATAATCAGTTCCTGGTCAGTTCCCTACAACAATGACTAATACTAGAACTGAGGAATCTGTGGTGGGTTTAATTAATTCAGTATAGTGCAATAGAGGAACTTTGTAATCAATACTTCAAAAATTTAGTGAAAGTTGTAATAAAGTCTAAGCTGTTTGTTTTACACTGTATTTAGACTCTGTTGTTAGCACTCTGCCATTCTTTGAGGGCTGTTTGAATAGAGGGTTCTCACAGCTCATCAGCAGCTGTTAAGTACAAAAGCAAGGATTTCTCTCCTGCTTGCAGAGTCTGCTCTCAGCTTAGGTCAAGGAAGTCCAGGATCTGGTCTAGGAGGCTAGGAGTAAGCACTCTGGAGCTGCATGACGACACTGTTATTTTATATTTTGCCACACTCAGAAACATACAGGCTCTATCTTACATCACCTGCTGCGTAAGTCACATTTTCCTATACTTCTAAAAGTGAAGTGTGCCATTAACATCGGTACCTTACAGACTTACATTTGACTGCTCCTTGTCAGAGAGTCTCCAGTGCCAGTCCAGTTACCTCTCCTATAAAACACAGAGGTAATCTTTGATTTTTGTTCTACCATTGGCATCTCTAATAAGTGGTTCCGACAAGAACAATATTTGACACAGCAAGTTGAGATAAACAAAGTCTGCAGCACATTGCACGTAACATCTGTCTCAAAATCCTCAAGAAAATAGCCATAAATAACACATCTACATGATGGAATTTTGTTTACAAATGATAATGTTGATGGTGGCAGTAAAAATAACAAGAAGAACAATACCTGCTCTGAGCTAGGCAAAGTTTGAGCCAAGATAAAGAGGCTTTCTGAAAGTTCTGCCTTGGAAAGAAAGTTTATGAAGTCAACTTATCTCCTTTTTTAGCTCAGACTGGCATATTAGACACATTCATTGTAATGATAAATGTCTTGAGACTATGGGTTAAATAACATTTTTTAAATCTTGGCTTTTGCTTCCCTTTGAGATATTAAAGGCTATTAAAGTATATTACAACCACTTGCCAAAATTTATAATCTGTCACGAACAGGTTTCTGGCATTGCATGGAACAATACCTGCAGCAGTGTGTGGCTGAAGAGTGTGCTCACCGGTGTCCTCTGTTTTGGACAAAAGCTCTTCCACAAAAACTGTAGAAAACTCCTTCAAGAAGTATACGTATAGTTGGCTAATTAGTCCAGTCTGGTAGTCCCAGAAAGTCCTCTTCTCTAAGGGTTGTCTATAATGGAAACTAGAATTTGAACTAGCTGAGATCAGAATTTCATCCCCAAGATCGTAAGGAAAAAGAAGAATGGAGACAACCTGTAATTTGGACTGTTTCTCTACAAACAAAATCATTTTATAACACGTAATACTGTATTTGGTAATTTTACCCAAAGGTCACCTTTTTAATCTAAGGCATGTTCTCACAGAAAAGACTGGGACTATAGTTGTAAAGTCTGACAAAACACCTTGTAAGGAAGGGGCATCAGACCCTGCAGTCACTCAGACTATAATCCCATCAGGGACCCACATGAATTGTTGCCTCACCCTGGTCTGTTCCCAGACAGCAAAAGACTCCTCCAGGTAAGGAACACGACCTTTTACTCAGCAAAGCAGTTAGAAGTCCATCCCCTCATCCCTGCTTCCAGGATCTCCAGTTCACTCTCCCCAAAAAAGGAAGATCCTTGTGGCATAGCTCAATTCAGGCCTTGTTCCTGCTCTGTTGTTCCCTGAAGCTGCTCCTTAGCTCCTGGGCTGGCTCCAGCCTTCCTTGCTGAGCTGAGGTTTTGACTCCAGAGTGGCTGGGGGAGAGGGGTACTTCTGGCCGTAAGACATTTGGAGACAGGAATGCACCCTCACAGAAAGGGGAAATAGATCGTCTTGAAACAGTAGCTTGAGCCAAACAATGCCAAAATCACTAGCGATCAGGAATGAATTGCTCTGCAGCAGTACACTTAAAAAACTGCCATGTGTACCCAAACTAGCATTTTGCAGGTGATGAACCGTTTGGTGTGCACCAGTGGGAGGGGTCTTTGATATCTCAGTCCATAGCTATTTGATCCAGAACATAACCTGCTTGGCATGCCCTGGGCATTTCTTTCTGCAAAAAAAGATGTTGCAGGCACTTCACAATTCATTCAAAACAGAACAGTGGGCATGCCTCTGAGCTTATGTGAGAACAGAACCCACAGGCTTACTTTGAAAGACATCATGTTTTCTAGATCTTAACCCTCTCTATATAAGAAAGAGGAGCATAATGAAAATAAAAATGACCCCAATATTAAATAAATGTACCAAAATACCTAGAAACAATATCCAGAAGCTTATTGCTACAGCTAATTACAGTGAAGGATGTAACCACTCTTCTTTCTTTTTACTGCCACCATGCTACCTAGTTATCTATCTGCAAAATGCAATATGTCAAAGATTTTGAAGTTCAGTATTGCACAGTACCAGAAACTCTTTACCAGGGCACGCTGACTGATAAAAGTAAATGATGGATTTCCTTCATCCCTGACAGGGCTGCTGTGCAATCCTATTTTATGCAACAGAATCAGCTAGAAATGGACACTGCGGACAGAGAAGGAATTTAAGGAGCTCAACATTAAGAAAAAGAAGGAAGAAATAGCCATTAAACAGAGAATGAACATGGAAAAGAAGGGACACTTGAGAAGTGTTAGCAGGAAACACACGTATCACTGGCAATTCAATCAAGTCAGAAGGTGTTGGAAATGGCAGTTCAATCAAGTGAGAAGGTGTTGGAAACAGAGACGGAGCAGAGAGCAAGAGCATGCCCTGATAACTTAGGCAACTAATGTACCTTTCTAACTGATTTACTTTTGGCTGTTCCTCTTTTCCCATGCAGAACAGAGGATGAAGAACATTGTAAATATGGGCTAACTGTACTGATAAACACTTCTTTTTCTTACCCTCCCAACCAATGGTGGGTTTCGCAATCAGTACAAGCCAAAGCAATGTGGAGTGCTCACTAATGTTGCAGAACATTTATCGCACAAAAAAAGAAAAGCTTCATTTTCACAACACAGTCACATAGCTGCTAATGCCAACACAAAAGAGGCAGCAGTAATGTATGGTCTGGGAGTTAAGACTATTGTGAATTTGCACACTGCTTATGGTCAGGTCCATTGTACTGTCACTCCAGGAATACTGTGTAAACAGAGAAATGCATGACTGGCTTCTGAGAAGCCATGATTTATTGTTTGCCAAACGCTGCTTAGTTCTAATGTAATCTTCCTTACTACCCCAAGAACACATGAAAATGGTGTAAATCATAAGAAATGGAGATGGGGTTCTTTTCTATATAAATCATCCTTGGTTACACAAATCTTTTTACCAGTAGGACAGGTCTTGGGAGGAAATTCGTATTACACCTTTCGAGCATTTTGCACGTAAGGTGCTCTGCTCTGTTCTTTTCACCCGAAGCAAGAAGGTACAAGAGTTTCAGCAACACTTACATCAGAAGTACAAAAGCTACCTGTAAAAGTATTTTATTTAGTGGATAATCTATGAAAAAGTTGATTTTTATGCTCCTGCTGTGTCAATGTTAGAGCTTATCGAATGGATCACATTGTCAGTAGACAAGCATGCAGAAAAACTAACTTTATGATCATTTAAATCCTGTGGCAAAGATGATGAATTTGGTTAGATGGAAAAATGGGCTATTTCAGGTGCTGTTTAACCTATTTTTACTAAAGGATTCCAAAAGTATCAAAAACCTTTGACAAACAAGTTTTAGGATTAAGAAGTTATAAGTCTCACTTCCTTCAGAATTTTGGCTAACTGCAGATGTTTTGCATGGAAATCATAAGCAAAGGTTGCAATGGGAGTTATAACATTTAAAATACATAGATGTGTATATAGAAATACATACATATATGTACCTATATGTGTATATGTGCATATATACATATACACGCATATATGCCTGTATCTAGAGAGAGAGAAAAAAAACTTAATCCAGTGCTCAAATCTGTGGTGATTACTCTAAAGTTACTGTCTTAGCAAAGAACAGAAACGAGACAGGAAGACTAAGGGTTTGAGGTAGATTGTATTGCTAAAATATCTTTGATGAAGATGAAAGTGCATGATGAAGGCATTCATAAAATATAGCTGATATGTAAGACAGTACATTTCCCTAAGTTTTGTCACCTCTATGTGACAAAATGTCCTTGGACCACCATAGTTGAAGTAACAACACAACTAAATGACTTTGGAGATCTATCTCAGCATTCCTAAAGGAAGATAAGCAGAAAAAACCAACAGCTTCTCAGGCAGCTCTGCTGTCTGAAAGTTGAGTAGGAAGGTGCATCCATTCATGAGCTATACTTACGCACTGCCTGACCCTAGACATAGTCATGAATAGCTCCATTTGTGGATAAGCTCTTAAATTGGAGGCATTTGGAGGTCTGGCTTAAGGTGAAGGCTGTGTGCCACACTTAAAATATGAAAAATCAGTCTCCTTGAATCTTAGTATTTGAGGTCTCTTCCAACCATAACGATTCTATGATTCTATTTAGCAGGCATGGTGGCATCAGGTATACGGCTGGACTTGATGATCTTTGAGGTCTCTTCCAACCACAATGATTCTATGACTCTATGATTTCAAGGCAGTGTGATACTTACACCTAGATTTGGAGATGGTTACAGGCTGTGGCAGAAAGCATCTGTTAGGCCATGCTTTTAGGCAGAGCTTTCCGTCCTTTTGCATTTACAGCCTCAGGGAAAACAACTGCTAGCAACTGTTCAGTACTGTGTGAACTTTCAGTGAAAAGAAAAATTGGGGAAAAAGAAAAGAAAACCTTTGAAACTGCATCTTAGACTATTAAATTTTTCCATTTAATAAAAAAATACAATATAAACTCAGAAATATTTTAACCAGATCTAGAATCTGACCATTTTTTTCTCAGTCTTTGCCAGGAAATGTCTCAATGACAAAAAAAACTGAAACAGTACCTCTTAATCTGACTTCATAAAAAGTAGCTTTGGTAGTTTTAATTTGGATTATTATTTTGGATTTTTTTTTTTAAGTGATTTAAAGTTGTTGTGTTGTTTGCACCCTAGCTACTAAATCAATGTGAAAGCTCACAAGAACAAGAAAATCTTGCTAGACAGAAAAAACCCAGCTATTTCCTTCTTTTCTTCTCTGTTAAGGCTTTTTGAAAATTACTTTTGGCAACAGAAATAATGCTATTGCTGAAAGGAAAATTAGTCTTATAATAAAAACAACTCCTCACTCATTCCACCTATAAAGTTTTTCGTTCTTACAATGAATTCTTCTCAGGCAGCTAATTAGAAATAGAAAATTCTTTAATTGATGAGCATCTGACCATTAGGGCATTTTCAATTTCTTGGAGCATCCCAGATGACACTGTTACAGAAAGACATAACTGAAAAGAAAGAGAGACTAATTGGAACAATTAATTGAAACAACATACAGTTAATTTCAATTATAAGAATCCTGACTCCTCCCTTGTCCTTCATTGTGTGGCCTGCTGCACTGGGGCAATGTTCCTACAGATTCCTCAGCAAAAGCTGCGTAAGGATCCCATCTGCTGCTGATTATTCCTGTATTTACTATTTATATTATCATAACACACATCAGCTCTACTCCTGCACACAGTTCCCAGTGTAACATGCTCTATAAAAGCAGAACAGGAAGATTCGTGACTGTAGACACGAGCAAGGCTTTGCATGCTTGAATTACCCGTTCAGTCAGGAAAAAAGTTAAGCCACTCACTTCAATGCTTTGATTTTTAAATGTCCCTAACGCAAATTTCCTCAAGAAATGTCAAAGAACACTTCTAAGCAAGAACTCTGTTTCCAGCTGAATATCCAGCTCTGATACTTAGCCGACTCTGGGGAAAAGTTCCAAAATGTGCTTTTTACAGACAAAGTTTTCATGCTCCAATTTGGAGACCCACAAACATTGAGCTACAAAATATTACCACCTGTTCATCATAAAGCAGGAGGTTGTTTGCTGTCATTTTTACAAGAAGCAACTGCACATCACTGTGGCATCCTGCAAAAGCTGGTTGGGTGTGTGCTCACACCCTGTAGGCTGATCTCAAAGTGATCGCACTTCCTTGCTCCACCAACTTCTGCTAGCCATAGTGATCAGTAAAGTTATGATCCTATCAAACACATGGCAAGGCTTCCACTCATTTCTATGAGGCTAGGATTTCACGCAACATCTTTTGGTCAATGTGGTAGCTTCAGTACAGTGTTCATCAGTGCTGTGTTCACTTGCAGAAAGTCTCCAAGTTCTAGTTTGAAATAGCATATGAATCCTGCATCTACGTACAGCTGGTTTTGGCCTCAAGACTTTAGCTGTGCTACAGCTTCTTATGGGAGAAACTGTTTGATTTTGTACACTAGCATTCATTTTCTATGCCATGACTCCAACAGGGATCTTATATAAACAACCTATTCAGCAAGTCTGTGCTGAGTTTGGGATGTGACTAATTATAATTTTATATGGTTGAGTGAATCAGGACTGTGCTGTTCAAGAAAGGGCTGTCTGGAGTTGCATTTATTCATAACATACGCCAATATTTTGCCTCACTTTCTCATCCATTGCCCTCACTGCAACAAACGAGAGAAACTGCTCTTATTCACCTCAAAATGAAATAATTCTAGTCCTGTACTGATTAACTGAGTGAACAAAAGCTACCCTAATGCAAGAGTACCTACATCAGGAGGATGACCTGAACTTTGTACAACTAAGTGTGCCAGATATACTCATTGAGATTGGTCAGGTTGGTTCTATCTTTAACATACAGTTTACAAACAGACAAAACAAACAGACATACGGTCTTTATTTAAGACAATTGTGATGGGTTGACCTCGGCTGGCTGCTAGACGCCCATCCAGTTGTTCTCTCACTCCCCTTCCTCAACAGAAGAGAGGGCAAAAGTAAAATGGAAAAGCTCCTGGGCTGAGATAAAGGCAGCTTAATAAGAAAAGCAAAAACTGCGCGTGGAAGCAAAGCAAGAAGAGGAATTTATTCACTACTTCCCATCAGCACACAGATGCCCAGTCACTTCCTGGAAACCAGGGCCACAGCACCTGTAATGATTGCTTGTGAAGACAAACACCATAGCAAGGAATGTCCCTGCATTGTCCTCTTTTTCCCTCAGCTTTTATTGCTTAATGTGACATCATATGGTAAGGATTGTCCCTTTGGTCAGTTTGGGTCAGCTGTCCTGGCTGGGTCCCTCCCAATCTCTTACCTACCCTCAGCCTACTGACTTGGAGGTGGAGACGTGATTTGGAGAGAAAGCCTTGACATTGTGCAAGCACTGCTCAGCAATAGCCAAAACACTGGAGTGTTATCACTGGTGTGTTACCAACCCTACCTAGCCACAAATGCAAAGCACAGCACTATATGGGCTGCTAGAAGCTCCATCCCAGCCAGACCCAGTGCAACAGTACACCAAGTTACCAGCTACTGAAGTGACAATACACATGGACAATGTTGTTAGATCCACAGAAATCATATGACTGCCATAAGAACATATCCTAGATCCTACAGTACAACAAAGTCGTCTCTCACTTGATGACAAATGGAAGCTTCTTTGTGGCTTTTGATGGGAACCTGAACCAGGAGTGTGAACACTTTTCCTTCCTCTGAAATACAAGAGTTTTTTGGAGATTGTCATCACCTTGCATCTAGCAGAGGAATCACACCAGCCCTGGACTCTGCGAGAGCAGGCTGAAGGTTCTCCACTGACACGGTGCACAACAAGACAACAACAAACTCTGTGGGCAAAGGGAAAACCTACACTGCAAACTCTGCAAAATTCCACCTGTCAGAACTCAGCAAAATTAAAAATCACAAAGAATTGAGATACAGGATACAGGAGATGGAAGCATTTCAGAGTTTAATTAAGCTAAGCCATCAAACAACAGGCTACATACTGCCAAGCAGGTAGCACATTGCATCTTAAAACGCAAAGGAGAGTTTCCATTCCTTTGTTTCCATCATTAGTTTTCCACGTTTTTTTCCTAGTCTACTAGATTTCTGTGGTTAGAGAAACTAACTGAAATGTCCAATACAACTGACCTACAAATGAACTTTGCTAAAACACCCACAGCTTCTGACCCATTAAAAATCACTAGGAAATTGACTGCAGCAGAGGAAACACAGAGAATTGTGAACTTAGAAGTCTAAATGAGAGAATATTTTAATATTCTCATGTTCATGGTGCTTACAAGGGTTTGGGAGAGGGTCCGTGTTCTGTTAACCTCTTGAATTCTCTGTTGAATACAGCCTAATGCTCAGGAGCTGGATGGGGGATTTCACACATTGATGAAAAATCTTTCAGTGGCATTAGACATAGCCAAAATAGGCCCCACATATTTGTCAGGAGATATTTCTGTTCATATCTAGATATTAAACAACAGCGCTCTAGATAGGTTGGTTCACATTTAACTTATTTTTCTCCTACTAATGTGTTTCAGTCAGCATGTCTCTACTGTTCAAAAGAAATAAAGAAAATTGAAAACTTCAAATTGTTCATGCAAGCAGCAAGATAAGGATAATAAAATCTCATTTATTGGCATAAATGGATCAACCACTCATGGAAGGAATTTGCTCTGTGATGTACTCCTGTCGCACAATTGGTTAGATGCAGACAACAGCAGCTGTCTTTTAAAACTAGAATATTGATTATAACTGCTAATGATGACCGGAATCAATAATCTGGTCTTGAATGCCAAGCCATATGGTCTTATATTTCCAAGGCAACACTATCTTTTAATGCTACTCATATCTTTATGTTCACGGTATTATATCCTAGGTACTAATTCAGAAATAACAATTTTTCTGTGAGGACTTTTGGTGATCTAAAATGTTATGTATATATTACTTTGATTATAAATAGTCCTTTTCTACCAAGGTACCACAGCAGTCACACCTGTATGTGATCACCAGAACAGTGTAAACTAAAAAAATTCTATAGAAACTAGAATATTTTCAGATTTCATAATAGGTTTTGTGCCTTCTGATAGTCTTAACCAAAATTGAACGTTATTAATTAGTGGAGAATGTCATTGTTTCAGCCCTTAATCCATTTTATTTTGTTTGTAGGTTGTATGTACAAGAAGCAGAATCTGTGCTTCTAGTTGCAACACAAAATATTTTTTGATGATTTATTGATCCAGATGTAATGATAAAAAGTCACCTAAGTGAGCAGCAAAACTGAACTCTGTGCAGAGCTGGGCATTGAGTTTTGCTTTATAAAAGATGCCTCTGCCAGAGGTGTAGCACATGAAAAATGCTGGAAGGTTGGCTCACTGTTAGACATTACTGGATTTGATGTGTGTCAGCCTAACATCGGGCTCTTTGTTTATTCAATATCTTAGTTACTGTGGTCAGCTGCTAATCCTGTTCCTCCTACACTGATGCAGGTATAGGCATGAGTCCTCCGTCTCTCCTCGGACCTTCTACACTGCACTGGCAACACAAAGGATCTTGATAAGGTAAAGCTTGGTAAGCTGTAAATGTAATTTGACAGGACTTGAATGCATCTTTTGCCACCTTTACTATGCTGCAGTGACATAAAGTAACCTTCTTCTCGGTGAGCGTTGGTTAGTATGAAACTTCTATTCTTGTGGGTAAGACATAAATAATAAAACCTGAAAAAAGTTGCCCACAGAGACAAGCCAATATCCAGAACACAAGGCTAATCATGCCTTTCTGTTGAAACGTATTACAAATATGAACACTATTAGATCAAGAATCACTGCAGGAACTCAAATCTATGTGGAAAAAGAACACTGCAAAACCTGATGGAGAATCTGGGGCATTCTGCTGGCACTGCCATGCATAAAATTTCATTATTTTTTTTGAGTTTCTATGCAGACCTATGACCCACTTCTGTTCCCACTGAAATCCATGGCAGATTTAATAGGTGCTCTATTTTTTCATTTTAATAGGCACTCTATTTATAGAAAAATGTGTAACTTAAAACTATGTGAATTCTACTCTTGCTTCACCTTCTGCTCCTCAAGGGATACTTCTTACTGAAGAACTAAATATTATTCCACAGTAGTAACTGTGAAAGTAACCATACACTGTGCCTAGAATGCCTATCATAGCATGTTTAGCAGATTATTGTACATTCGAGAACAGACTTTTTTTCCTAGCTACTGATACCATAATCACAGTTTGTCATTAAGGCTATGCCTGGTTTTGACAGACCATCCCTCAAAACAAAATAAAATTATTTTATACTTCCTTATCTTTGACTTCTACCAATCAGTATTCGTCAAAGTTTAAGGCTATCAGAAAAGGCACCTGATGAGGCATGAAAGCTGGAAAATGCGGAGCTGCTTCTTATTCTTCAGCTTTCCATTCTCTTCTGCAATGTCATATCTTAAAAGCTGATTGTTTGGTACACTACACTTTTTTTGGTTTTTTAAGGTGATCTGAGAAAAAACCTTCCCTGCTAACACATCTGTGAAATATCAAGGTCATTTCCATTCAAAAGATTTCACACTCTTATACCATGTTACCTGAGGTTCAGTTTCTATAATGGGCCTAACACAGCTTTCGGGTCTTCAGCACAGGAAAAGTAACGTGGGGCAAAAATATATGTCTGTTTCATAAAATTAAGTATATACATTTTAAAAAAAAATAAACACACATATATTGTGAAGATAAATTGTTGTGGTACTTAAGCTTAGATTTCAGTTACTCCTATTTGTTGCAAATCAATGCCTGGATTCAGTGTGAGCCACACTGGGACTCAGCAGCAGTGCTCACTCCACCTAAGATATGATTTGCCTCAGGAAGGGCTTAGTAATTTGATGTTGAGCTATGCAGGTCTACTCAAAGCATGTTAGGCAGCGTGCGGGGTTGGTTGTAGAGGCAGCATGGTGAAAATCCATACTCCGCTGAAAGGAGTGGTCTCACCCCCTTCTTCCTGCCCACAGTCACTGATGTGGCCACCCAGCAGGTTAGATCCAGGAAGATGCTCAGCTGAAAGCTAGCAACAGTGAAATGTCCGGGTTTTAGTTACGTTGATCTGCCAGCCCAGATCTCCATGTGGTTGCACAAAACTCATACTTGCAATGGGAAGCCATGGGGATGAGCAGCCAAGCATGGTGGCAGGCACAGTGCCATCCCTTTCGGAGCAGCCTGGGCTGCAGCTGATTATTCACCTGGAGATCTGCAAGTGGGTAAAACTGTCCTGCGGGACGGGTGTGCCTGCAAGCCCTGCACTGGACAAGGCTGGCACAACAGAACCTTAAGTATGTGTTAACCTGCTTTTAAGTAAAACCCTTTAATCTTCCTTTTCATGGCCTTTAAAACTGTTTGAATGACCCAGTCCACAAGTAATTTACAAGCATGCTTAATTAAAGCAATTTTGTTTAAAAGAACTCCAGAGCATGCTATTCCCGTTTCTTAACCTCAATGTTACAATGGGTACTTAAACAGTCCTGGGACCCTGATAAGCTCTTAGGGGATGCACGTTAATAAGCTACCACAAGCAGATATGAGCTCCCTTTGCCTGCACACCAATCTAATGGGCCTCCAGCCAGCTCCAAACAGAAAACCCTTGTGACCTTGTTAGGGTGACACTACGCCTGAGCTAATAAGCCGTGCTCAGAGGCAGAGTGATCTGGGCTGGGCTTCACAAACATGCTTTTGAACTAGAGCTGGCTTGTGTTCAGGCAGCTGAATGCACATGCAGAGGGAATTTGTGCACGAGTGCAACCAACCATGTAGACATATTCACAGTATCATCAGACTGAAGGCTACTCCTCCTCTCCAGAAGATCTGAATATCTGCAAAGTCTCTATTCTAGATTCCAACATATATGCACTGTATTTCACTTAACCTTCCCTTCTGAGCCAGTGGAAACCATTTGCATTATACAAACTATCCAGTCATCTTCTGGCATTGTTTATTCTTAATAAATCCTAGGATAGATTTGGCTGTCCCTTGTTGCAGGAACCACTCATTTCCCTATGGTTTGAGGAATATTCCTGTAATTACCTTGGTTTTGCAAGGCACATGAGACACCATTATGTGTCTTCCAGTTTTGCAATTGCCATGTCTCACAAAGCTAAAATTTGGCCATGTTTCTTGTTCAAGAAGCCTGTGCACTATGGAAGTCGTGTTCAGTTAAGCTTGTCTTTTTAAGACGTCAATAAACCTATAAATATTTTGACCACATAACATAGTTAACAAGTGTTTTAATTCACATTACTTCAATCACAGTTCAGCACAAATAAAGGCTAATATATTTTCTAACTTGGTCATTACTGGTTTTACCCAGTTCTTACTGGGTACTTCAGTTGGGCTGTTGCAGTTATTTACCACGCCACTATTGACACAAAACCAAGTATTTTTATTACTTGTGCTGTTTTGTGTATATAATTGGAACCTAACTCTGCTCTTTCACTTCCCCCCCCCCCCTTTTTTTCTGTCACCTCTAAGACTATTGATGAAGTTGGATGCCCTAGTGCTCTGTATCTCTGAAAACATGCAAGGTTATGCAAACAGAAAGTAAAATAAGTGTAGAAAAACTAATTGGAAAGCAAGACCATGCTCTACCTATGTATGACAATAATAGGCTATATAAATCACAGAGCAGAAAATGACAGCTGTTATCAGATGTTAGAGAGTACTTATAGCAAGAAAGAGAAATCTAAAAATCAGCACGGGAGGAGGAGGAAGAATTAAGCCCATTATTGTGTAAGTCAGGTAGAAATTGAATGCAGTATTTCAAGTGAGGTGTAGGCACACCATGTACATTAGGCCGGTGTTCTGACAACTTAGATGTGTCTGGCAAATATCTGCATGCTAGATGAATGTTGTGTTTTCCTCTGAGAAGTAAGCATGTACAACTAACACATGTAACATCTCAAAAAGAAATTCAAAGACTTCTCTAAATTATTAAATAATTCTCTGCCTTTACTGTGTAACATCTACCTAATGTTAAGAGACGCCAGCTTTAAAATATGATGCTAGGACCTATTTAATTTCATACATACTTGGTCATAAGGAGTTGCTTCTTTCTTTTTGAAATTGACTGTATTATTTGTCATTACTTATCTTGCAACCTTCTCAGTATTCATAATAGCTTATTTAAAATTGAATTAGGAAATACAATTTATAAGCTGGACACTGTGAAAACAAAACTCTATTAAAAGCTACCACTATTGATGTGTCTTTAAACAGCTGGAAAAACTCTACTGGCACCAAAAAAAAAAAAGTATTTAAGCATATCAACTGGCACAATGAAATTAGAAACTTTCAAATTATTTAATTAAGCAACTGAAGATAATGGTTGAATGCAGTGTGCCTGCGGTAAAGGAAACAGCTCAGTTACCCAAAATCCAATAGCAAAAAAGAAACAATCAATATTTTCCCCCTCTGGGAATGAAAGCAAGTACCAGCTGCCACAGTGTATACATAACTGAGATCTATCTCAAGGACCAGTGTTCAGATTTTCATTAGAATGAGGAAGGACTGTTTTTAAACCACCTACGTGACTCAGGAGCATAAGGGCTTATATTAAGAGTTAAACAAACAACCTAAACTTGATCCCTTAAACTCCCCCTGACTACCTTTACCTCAACTCACTTAAATATGCCCAGAGGAGATATCTTCCAACTGGAAGAGAGTGAAATCTGAAAACAATGAAGAGCCCGCTATATAAATGGAAGGATTCCCACCACCTCCAAGGAGGCAAGAGCAGGACTTAAATGTACACGAGCCACCTTTACTGTCCTTGAAAGTTCTGCACAGTTTTGCTGCATTTGATGGTAGGAAATTCATGCTAATGTAACTTTGGTTATACCAGTGCAGCTTACTACATTAGCAAAAACAGCTTGTGGCCATGTTTTTAAAATGCAGTAGAGCTAAGGTCTAATGTCGTCCATATGGGAATGGGCATCAGCTCTTTATAGGGTTCTAGCTGTATCACTCGGAGAGAAAGGATCTTAACTACTGCTACGTGAACTCTCTGTTCTATTGCAGAGATCCTGCCATGACAATGGGAACATTTTTTAATCTCTTGTGCCTTGAAATTCCTCAGTCTGCAATGCTGAGGTAACAGAACATTCCACATCCCATCCCTGCCCTGATGGGAAACACATTAGACATTGTGAGCTGCTCTGCTTGTGGTGGAGGCCATAGGTGATCACTGCAGTTACACCATTAGCCTTAATTTAGGCCATTATGAGTATATTAAGGCTCTTCCGTGGCTTCAGTGTTTCAAGAAACAAGAGTGGGAAACTATTCCTTAATTAACAAGCTGTTTTCAATGTTGTATTCTTGTCAAACTTTTTAACATTTAAATAACAAAACAAAAAAAATCAAAATAAAACAAAGCCTGGCTAAGCAGTACAGGTGAGAAACTTTAATTCAACTGAAATGCTGTACTGGTTAGAAATGGCACCTAATTAATACTGAAACACAAATTCCTTTAAAATCTGTCACGGATTACTGTTCCTGTACTATAAAAATGCATTCAGCTATCCTACGGGATGTTAATATGTAGGTCTTTATTCAAACTCAAATTAGATTACAATGTTAGCAGGGCATAATGGAGCTATTGTTCTCCTACCATGTACCTTCCTGTGCAATTCTGTTGCTGATAACTATTCAAATCGAGGAATTTAGGTGGAAGGAGAATGCTATACCTTTATGTCAAGTCATCTAACAAATGTGAGTGTAAAGAAATGACACACTTTAAAACAGCAAGCGCTCAGATAGAAGTGTTCCTTTTTACATTAACACTGAAGACAATAATCTCAGGCATCTTTCTGGTGAGGCAAAATCTATGAAAACCTACCCAGTCTGGCCTTTCAGATCAGAGGTGTGAGGCTCACCACTGGAAAAGAGAACAGGGGAGACCTTTATCCAGAATTGAATTTGGCTGTGAATGCAGTATTACCCCATTGCCCTTGCACACACAGTTTGGGATGCTCACTTTTCAATGGCAGAAATCTTGTCTTCCTGCATGAACTTGCTGGAGCTACTACCTGGAAAAGGTGGGACTGAGAGGGAAGAGAGATGTTTGTATACTGTGCTAGCTCTCTGCCCTGTGACCCGGTGCAGTGGGGAATTGCAGTACAGGACTCACACAGATCATCCACTTGAAAACAGTCATGTAGAGCTTCCAGAGGTCCCTAGTACAGGGGAAGCTGTCATTTGACTTTGTTACTGCTCTGCAATCCACAAGTGCAAAAGTATCATTTCATGGAAAACTCTGGCTTGGAAACAGACACAGGGCATAAGCAGGAGCATGGGAGGGATCCAGCTCGTTCCCCTGCAGCAGGGTTGGAGGCTGGAGTGGGGCAAGTGTGGAGACCGGCCTCACCGCCTGCGCACCTGGGGAAGGGAGCGAGCTGCTGGCTGCCGTCCCGCTCTCCGCCTTCTGCTTTCTGCCTCACAGAGGGTAGATTTCATCACCTGCCTGTGCCGAGACTTTTACGTGCAAGGAGCCCAGTCAGCAGTTTGTACAGTGGACATTTTACTCACAGGACTCAGATCCTTTAACTTCTGGTGTGACGTTTTTGTGTAGTCACATTCAGATCAATTAGTAAGCTGAATTTGTGGCTAATCCTAGGACTGCTTCTGCCTCACAGAACAGCTGTAACCGAAGCTTTCACTTCTGTTAAGTGTCCTTGAAAATTTCTTTGTACACAGATAAGCATGCTGTAAGCATCCAGCTTGTTTAACCAAGAATAAAACTCCGTAATTTCAATTTGCAGATACACTCACAGCCTCTTGTTCTTGTCCAAATCATAAGACAAATGTAGTATCCTTAGTTTACTCTTAACTTCCTCCCAATGAAGCTTAATGCATCTTAAATATCAGGAGGAAAACTGTAGATAACAAACTGAAGAGTCAACAATATCTCGCTGTTGCAGAGAAAGGCCTGGAGTTGGAGGGCTTTAAAAACATGTTAGTCAAACATCTGTCAAGAGCGACATAGAAATATCTGAGCCTTCCCTAGAGGCAGGAGCTGGATCAGATGACTCTGGAGGGGCCTGTCTAGCTCAATTTTTCTATAGATCTGCCTTAATCTACTTACCTCCAGCTGCACTTAGCCAGGTGACAACTTACACAGGCAAATGCTAATGTCAGCCTTTGCTCACCTCCAAGTCTGGTAAGAGTATCACTGGAACCTATTAAAAAATTAGGTGAAGACTTCATGATTTTATATACTACTATCATCAGTATTAATGGTTAATAATTAATAATGATGAAAACAGCTAGAAAATAATAACAAATAATAAGAGTTAACACTGTCATAGTGGTAAGATAATTCTCTGCCCATTTACATCATCATACTTTAGGTTTCTACAGAGCAGCTACACTACACCTTTACAAATATTTCTTTTTTGAAACTTTCTTTTGGCTTGGGATGATCTGTCTTCAGATTATGCAACACACACAGAGTGTTAAATACTTCCCCTACACATGCAGATATGCAGTTACTTACCAACATATGTTTGCAACACTGACAGAATGTTTCAATTCATGGATATTATACATGCTTTTTGTTAAATTAATGGACTGAAATATTAGCAAACTTCAAAAATAAGAATGACACTAATTAGCAAAGTGACTATATAAGTACTTCCCCAGCTGCCGATGCAAAGCTAAATAATGTAATATTCTTGGCCAAAATTGAAGCCTGGGAATAAAGTCTGTTGCTTCATTTATATCCCTAGTAAAAGCAGATCCACGGCAGCTAGCTATACCCAGGCAGCTGCCAGGCATGCCTTTGGCAAGATGTTGCTCTGAGAATTGTTACCACTCACAGTTACACAGAGGTGGAAAGCGAAAAACAGACACATTTACTGAACCAGAGGGCTGCAGTTAAACACATAAAATACCTTAACTTTCAGGGTGTGCAGCAAGATGCTTCTACTTAAGGTCCAAATATAGAATCTGGATCCCGACGTTAAGCACAGATATATAAAAACATTGACTTTATTGAAGAATTTGGTTTCAAATTGAACTAATGGGGAAAAGCACACCAGAAACCGCAGAGAAAATACTCGCAGTGACATTTCCTTAAAAAGGTTGAAACTCATATCCAGGCAAAGTTAGCAAGTGTCATTCCAGTTGGCACTGGAATTCACCACTCTTCCCTTCACTGGCCAGGGCAGGGTGGGGGCGGGGTTGGTCCCTGAAACAGAGAGATGCTCCAGTTTGACAAGCCTCAGGGTGTCTGGGAAGATTTGGGTGCTTACGCTCCAAGGCTTTCCACCGTCAGATGCATAGCTCCTGGGGATCACTCATCCAGAACCACCTTCTGAGATGGTTAACTGCATTCAGGAGTGGAAACGAATGAAACAGCACTAGGGACTCCATGGTGCAGTGAGGCAGCAAGGACAGCTTAATGTGTGCTGAACCAGTCCTGTGGCTCTCCCTCAGGCCCATCTGCACGAGTTCTTTCACAGAACTGCTGCAAAGCTTGAATTATTGATATCTGTGGAGCACAGCATGCCAGTAGGTACCAAAGAACTCTCTCCCTGAAAAATAAATAAGAAATAGAGCAGATCCCACAGCCACTAACAGCCTGCTGACAAAGGGCTGAATCTTACTCTGACCTTAACCCTGCAAATGTGCCTTCCAGCTCCAGCTGCAGAGCACCATGCAGCACCAAAGCTGGTCACAGTCCCATTTTGTAGTTAAACAGTGATGTTCCCAGGTTGTAGTTTTTCACTGGGGCTGCTTATTTGGAGCCTTATACCATCTCTGAGCTAACTTTCAGGTTAAAAGCAAGAAGCCTCACTGACTGTTACTCGTTCAGAGCAGTGCAGCAACCACAAAGAACAAGGGCAAACCATCAAGTACCAGTCTCTTGGTGACAACCAAGACATCATGGAGACCAGTGCATGACATGCGAGACCCTGGGAACTCACACACATTGAAACACGCATTTCTTGGCTTTTTCCCAGTACAGGAATAACTACCTAGCAATAACATCAAATAATGCAAATGGTTATTTGCATTAACGAAGACCTAGAAAAGCTGTTACACTTTTCTAATTCCTAAGATGAGAGGACAAATGTTACAGGAATTTTCCCATGGGGTTTTTTTGTGTTTTTCCCTGAAATGTTTTACACCACAAGGGCTTCTGCCATATCCAAGCCAAAAGCAAGTAGGCCATGACCTTAATTTTTTCTCTTCAAATAACCTAAGTAAAGCCTAGGTAAACCCCATAGCTCTATACATCTGCTGGAATTAGTCAGAAAAAGGTGGTGTAACTAACGTAGCAACAAATGGAGTGACACACATAGGAAGAGGAAACAGGATAGAGTCACATGGGACCTTTTTTCGTGCTGGCTTCAACCACTACCTCTAGTTGAAATACCAGAATAAGACATACTTTTTACTTCACCTCTTTCTTAACCTAAGGGGGTCCTTTGGCAACTTGCCACGAGCACCAGTGTTGCTTTACACGTAAGATAAGCAGTGCACTTAAACACAACATTCAAGATGATAATGAGAACCTACTCGCAAAGGGCTGAGTAAACAGCAGTCAGAGAGAGACAGGACATACTGGGAAAACCAGAGCAGAAAACACATTTAATTTCAACAGAAAATGCAGTGAGATTGACCCTCATCTCACTGAAGCCACTGGGACTAACAGTCCTGGCTGCAAAGATGAGTTTCAGTATGATATCGCATTGGAAGAATGTGATTGGCAGCCGTAGAAAGATGTGGGATTTTATGAAGATGATGTAAAGAAACAGACTTGACTTTTGTAAGCTCTTGAAATGACTAGCAGCTGGAGAAGCTCATCTACGTCACCTAATCGGTCCAGCTCCACTTCGCCGGTATGCCCACAGCCTCAGTAGCCCATCTGCAGTGACACCGCACTGCTCTCTTGTTCGTTGCCCAGTTACTCTCCTTGTAAGAAATAATTCCTTAATGGCTTGAGATTTTCCTGTTTCAGCTTCAGGCCATTGCACCCTGTCCTTCTTTCTTCTGAGAATGTGGATAATTCCCTTCTTTCATTTATACTATCATCTCTGCAATTATTTATAGTCTGTAACTGTAAATCTCCCGAGTCCTCCATTTAATACAGTTCTTTCAGTGTCTTTTTCTGCAGTATGTCTTACTTTTCTATCATCATCCATTATTGACTTTGTACTTTCTCTATTTTTAAAATAATTTTTACATTATGGGGACTTGATTGCATTCACCATTGCAAATGCAGCAAAATCACAGCTATATGAACCACAGTCTCATTATTTTAATATTGTCACCTGGGAAAAGGTGGGTGTATTTTATGTGACAGTGAAAGACAGATTCAAAAGGCACAGGCAACCTCATTTTAAAATGGCAAATCATACATCCTAAACTTGGAAGTGTAGGAGCAAAGCTTTGAGTATTCTCAGCATGTCCAAAATATTGCAGTTTTCTTCAACCATGCACTAAGAAACACAAAAGCAAGCAATCCTTGTTAGATTAATAAATAACAATGAGCACATCAGTCTGAAAGCAGGATCCCATAATAGAAACTATTAACGAAACCTTTACTCTAGGTGACAGTGATTCCCTTTTATATAAATCAATATACATTTAAAATATAAATAATGGAGCATACTTCCCTGAAAAAAGGTCAGAAGCTTTAATAATAGTAAGTATTAGGAAAGGCATGGATAGACTTTGTTGTACAAAATTGTTCATGTATTTTAAAATTCTCATAAATTTTCATTTAAAAAAAAATCCAATGATCTATTAACTGCTGTTCTGAAGATTCAGCCATCCAGTCACTTGAGGATGTATTGCAGGCCATAGACTGCTTCTATTTCCACAGTATTTACCACTAAATAACTTGAGCGCTTGCCCATCATTAATAAGTACACCCTGTGGAAATGCCTTCTGACATGGGGAAACATTTTTATCTCCATTTTATTGGGCAAAGAGGCATAGAAAAACTGAGCTGCACAAGAACATTTGAAAAAATTTTGACAAAGCCTAGATCTCCTGAGCTGCGGTTCAG
Organism: Cariama cristata; assembly: GCF_000690535.1. Taxonomy (NCBI): domain Eukaryota; kingdom Metazoa; phylum Chordata; class Aves; order Cariamiformes; family Cariamidae; genus Cariama; species Cariama cristata. Next base: position 8,664 of record NW_009632983.1, on the reverse strand, counting down.
AATCTTCACAGCAATATTCTTGAGAAAAAACAGACAAGGTGGCTGAAGTTGAAAAGCCTCATTATATGCAAATAAGCTTTATCTTCTTGTATCAGGAGATGCTATATTCTATTGGCGCTGAAATGACTAAAGCTAACTATAGAGATCATGATAAAATGGATCTCCAAGGAATAACAGAGACACGGTGAAATAGCAATCATGACAAAAGCACAGCTTTGAAAGGGTACTCGCTTATCTTTTAAAGCACTCAGGTAACATGAAATAATGGTTATGACAGTGTAGTGGTTTTGCATATTAATGATGTGATGGACTTCAGGAAAAAGAGATCAAAATAAGTCTGGAAAAGGAGGGCTCTAATGGGTTAGAGTTGGAGTCTGCTATAGGCCACCCAACATGGCGACAGACAGGCACAGCTCTACAGTGCTACAAGGGAGAAAGATGTGTCAGGACAGTGTAGTATTAGAGAAGACTTGAACATCCCATACACGGAGAACAAATACTACTGATAGCTGTCCGTTCTGGCCACTTCTGCACCTGAGTGATGGGTGTATCTTCACCAAATAATCAATGAACCCATAGTGCTGCAATGATTGAGTTTTAAGTTTGTTTTGCATTAAGTTTGCCACATCAGATGCAGTAAAAGATCAAATTTTTAAAAATTCAGAGAACTAGAGAGTTTAAGAGTTTGGAATTCCTTCAAATGCTCATCACATGTATTAATAAAGAAAAAAGAAAGTGCATTGCGTATGTATTGCATATGATACTAAGATTACAGATGCTCTAAGTATAACTCTATAACTAAATTAATACTTGATTCACTCTTCAACAAATACAATGACTATACAGTCAAGGGTAGGATGGTTAAAGGAAAAAAGGATACGGAACAAGAATTACCAAAATGAAACAGAGGTGAAACTCCAAAGATCTTGCCATGGAGCAGACAGTCTCTATCCTGGGACACATGCTATAGGAGAACAGAATGAACGTTTTATTTAAGGAAGAAAAGGGGAGAAGTTTTTCAAAGTGCTCAGCCAGTCAGACCTCTAGTCTGACTTCAATAATATACAAAGTTTTAGGACAAATGCGGAAGAGAAGACACCATAAATTTCAATGTGCTTGGAAAATGAGAGAAAACACAATGTGGATTTACCAGAATTAGATTATGCCTAGCTAATTGAGTCCTTCTTTCCATAAGTCATATGAATTTTTTGACAAACTGTCTAGACCAAGTCCACATGGGACTCAGTAAAGTATCTGACTGAGTCCAGCACAGGAAACTATTAGTTGAGCAGCAAATACTGTCAATTTGTACAACAATTGCCAGACGGGTAACAGACACCTTAAAGGGAACATGAGGAGTAATGTTGAAACAAAAGCATTAGGATAAAGGAGGTTACTAAGGGAGTTCATCTGTGATCAGCCATGGGACCAATCTTATTTAATATCATCACCAATCTTATTTAATTAGGAAGGGGTTAATAAAAATTAAGAAGAAATTAGGAAGGGGTTAATAAAATTAAGGACATGAAGTTGGACAGCACACTTAATAGACAACTGACATATTGAACTAAATAACACAAATTGCCTAGATGTCTGTGAATAGCCATGCAGAAATATCTCTCTCTCCCCTTTCATTATACAAGTAATCTTGCACCTCAGATGAAATACTTAGGGTAGGTGAATACTTACAAGAGAGACTACTACATCATCTGATGCAGCTGGAAAAAGGGCACATAGCATGTCAGTCAAGGTATTTCTAGCAAGGAAAGTATTGTTGTCAGCTTAATGTCAACATAAGAGGCTGGGATGAGGCTGGTTGTGCAGCTCTTTGCACCCTGGAGCACCACCTACCTTTCTGTTCAGCCAAGCTCAGGAAAGGAGGATTCAAGCTGGGAGAGGGCCTAATGACCCCAAGCACAATGGTTAGAGGGATGGTCTATCACCAGTGAAGTGCTCAAAAGAGTTTCGTTAGTTTAGCCTGGAAAAAAGGGGGCTGAGAGAGGACAGGGAAGAATGTCAGGCACAGTCACTGCAAGTGAACGTCAGTCTCAGAAGATACAGAAACAAAATGAACAGAAACAAATTCTATATGGAAATTAGAAGATAACTAGGCATCCCAGGAACAAGACATCAGGGTACTCTTGATAAGGTTTACATTAGATGTCATTGAGAAAAAAAAAAAAAGAAAATCAAGAAACCCTCACAAACAAACAACCCTCTAAACGGTTGCAGCATGATGCATAATCAATTTATGGCTTACGTATGACACAGCTTTCCACAGCACAAGGCTAGACTAGACTTAGCCTTCCTTTCCAGTCTTTTGTTCATTACTATAAAAAGATACTTTTCCTTTTGAAAACAGTTGTAACAAGAAAATAATTGATGTTGCAAGAATAAAACATATTTATATCTATCCTATCCAGGTATGTGCTAAGATAGCCCAACGCTAAGAAAGCTGATTTTCAATCAACAGAATGGAACTCAGAGTCTACGTATTGCTATAGACAGATACATTTATATTATATTCTTGAAATAGGTATTGAAACTGTATTTCAGGTTGTCATTTCATTTCACATAAGCAATTTCCTTGTAAGTAAAATCTAACAATATTTCAGCATGCAGAACAATATTATCTGGCATATAAATGCAAAGATATCAGTACTGATCAATTTCAATGTATTTTAAAATTTAAAGGAACGCTGTTATAATGCATCTCTTCAGTTTGTAAATCTGTCTACCACTTCTTGTCAACCACCACCTGCACCAGAGAAGAGCTTGACCATTTGCCTGCTGAGTATTCTACCTCCTCCCAAACGACTATCAAAAAAAAAAAGACTGTGAAACTCAAACATATGGGGAAGAGGAATGGCTAGTTAATGAAGATGGCAAGACATTACTACACCCATAGGGATGAAAAATGAAAAATCTGCATTTAAAAGATGAGTAGGCAATGTAGAGTGTGACAACAGATCATTTTCTCAGCAACTTTGGGACACAGAAAACACAAGCCACTGTTACTCCAAATAACTGATGTGCCCAGGGCAGCTCTCCTGCCACGTCCTTAGTTTATTCTTTTTTTGTCCACCAAGTGCCACAGCCTCTCTGCCTAGAACAGGGAGAACTCCCCCAGCACCGTTCTCTGCTGCTTAACCTTCTACAGAGGTACACTTTTCTGCAATGTTTGTTACCTTTTTTGAAAATCAGGAACATATTGAGAAATTTCTATATTCAGGCTAATATAGTGTATTCTGTTTCCATATTATCCTCCAAATCTGAACATCCCCCAAATGTTCCAGATCATCTGCTCACATGTTCATGTGAAGGGAAAGTACATTCTTTTCATACATCCGCAGTGACACCGTCATCATTTCAGTATCTGATTAAAAACTTCTCTGCTAGCATGCAAGAACATTATGGCCCACTCCAAGCTTTCCAGTAACACTTCTTTTTGTTCCCCATCGTATTTCCTATGCTCTACAGGCACCACACCACAATCTGAAGTTTTAACCCGTAGTTAATCATATTCCTTATTTTTAACACACCCCACCATTTCTCATCCCTTGTCAAGAAGAACACAAATATTAATATGCTCCTCCACTTAATATACAGAGTTTTCAGAACACAAATGTCAAATTTCCCAATATGCATATGTACTTCCACAAAGGCAAACATATACACTGTTAATCATGAGTGTACACCCAAAAAAGCAAACAAACTTCAAATTCCTCTTTTTCCACTCAAAAACTTTACAAACATGTACTTCTGGAGGAATTTTAACAAATGTTTGAATTAACAGATTCAAGTCTCAGGAAAAACTCATCAGAATATACTCCAGCCTATGTATACTGAAAATGAATCTTGTGATACCAGCAAGATCAATTTATATTTGGTTTATTACTAAGCATATAGAATTGATGTCACATGAGGGTATGATATTCTAAAGAGTATGTCATTTCTAAAGATAAACATAAAAAAGTGGAAGTAGCCACACAGTTGCAAAATGGGCAAGGCTGTATTTTGAAGCCACATTCTGTCCCACATCTGACAGAAATGGAAGCTCTTTTTCCATCATAACTAAAGTTTTATCATGTATTACTGGAGGAAAAAAAAAAAAAAAAGCATAGCAGGAGTTTTAGTTCCAATGCATGACTTAACAACTCTGATTTGCAAGTTTATGCAATGCATGCACACCAATGAACCCGGGGTTTGGTTTTGAAAATAAATTAAATATTTTGAGGTTCTGATCCTAACATGACTTTAACTATTGTGATATCTTCCAATACTGTAACATTAAATAAAATGCATTTGTGCTCTTATCACAGATGCTAGATCCTCACAAACAGAGGAAACCCATTAGTAAGTGATTATAGAATGAAAATTGGCTAATTTGTAGCACAGAGAAGGAAATCCTGTCCTCACAGAAACCGGTTGCAAATTCCAATTGATGTTAGCAGGTCAAGAATTGTACACAATGTTTTTTCCATTGTGAAGAATACATCCAAATGAGACAAGTATTTTCTAAACTCCTTCAGAAATGAACTATTGATGGTTCTTGTACCACTAATGATAAAAAACATGGTAAAAATTTGTATTAAAATCACCAGCGAGACATTAGTTCTCTGTCTCACTTTTATAACTCAGATGATGATGGTAGGAAGGGAAAGGGGGATTTTTTTGTGACTCTTAATTTAGTGCTTGTTAGGTATCCTGAGAACACAGAAAAGGCACTTTATTAAAGTTGTTTGTTTGTTTGTGCTTTTTTTTCCCTAAAGCTGCAGACAAAATACAGAACATGGACACGAGTAGCACTGTTAGCAACAGTATAAACCTTCACACACTTTGCAGAAAGGACTTGCAAAAAAAAAAAAAAAAGGCCAATTTGTCCCTTAGATTCAACCATGCAATCACATGGATCAGAAGGATTCATGCACATACCTATTTTAAATTATTCCCAAAGGATGCATTCTGTCTCTCTCATGCTCTGTACAACTCCTCTGAAGTCAGTAATACAGATCCTGGCTCTGCACTTCCAAAATGCAGCAATGAGTACACCTGCTTTGGCTACCATCAGTTCAGGCATGCAATGGTCTTATGAGCAGTTAAAGTCTTTGATGGCAGTACACATTGAAGAAAATATTTTTGAAAGTGATCCTAAGGCAGAGTGCTATCCTGATATGCAGCTGCTGCTTTTTCTACCCATGAGGTTTTCCTTTTCTTTGTTACATTAGGTTGCGTACTGTACACATATCCTCACTTCATGTCTTTCACCAGAGGAGCTGGAGGCAAAAGTCCCATTCGTCTAAGACCTGAGGGTGAATTAGTAATTCCAGTGCCTCAGGAACTCATTTAGAAATGGAGGCTATAGGGTCTTTAAGGTGAAAAGAGAAATGTACACAAAACACACTGAATTCATATTATGTGTACTCCAGAGGTCCTTTCTGTTCTTTATTTTCTCTTGTAAGTTGACTTTACACTCTCTAACCAACAGGGTAAATTAATTGTCCCAAAGGATCCAAACCTATTATAAATCCAAATGTATTATCAGGTGAATTGATGTTGGAAAGTCTCTGGGGGCCCAATATCCACCACAATTCCCAAAAGAAGAGGTAATACGATGCCATTTTTTGTTACTTGGATCATTTTTTAAGGCAAAGGCAAGTGCCTAACTGGTTCACTTAGCTTCTTGGCACTCTTTTCCAGCATTTTTCAGAGGAAAATTACTAGGTCTTCAAGATTATTCATCAGTTATGGGTCAGAAAACAGGATTGGGACTTGGAGACTTCTCTAAAAACAATTAGTGGTAATAAAACTATTATGCATAATATTTAATACCAAATACCACTTGACATTTTACAGTTCTTTGCACACATACAAACAGATTGTTCTGTAGAATACCCTCATGAAGATGACACGTCCTGTTATCACAGATGAGAAATCTGCAACAAACCTTCATATCCAGTGAAACTCCACTGAATCCGAGTGTCTGCTCAGTACAACAGAAGAAGCCACTGTTAGAAACATGGTTTAGGAATGCTTTCCTCTGGCATCTCAGCCAGTCTGGTTAGTTAGAAACTACTGCTGTATAATGCCTAAGTGGTTTTGGAAACATTAGCCCTGTACTCTGCATATCATATGTACTTATGGTGCATATTTCAAAGCATTGCTATAAATACATATCAATGCAAATAATAACAGAAGATGGACCTAGACTGGTTCCGAGAGCAGTACAGGCATGGAACACCCTTTGAGATTGCTCTTGACTACAGGAACTTGCCTAACTGAGGCACCAATGTCAAGCTTTCCCTTCACACTCCCTCTCTGTGCTCACTTTCTCATCCACCTTCCATCTGCGGCTTCCTAACTTCTCGATAGCAGAAGAAATTCAATTCAAACAGACATGGCAAAAAGCAAAGGAGACTGAGGGTCACGTATGGAAACAAAAGAAGTGTTAATGTCTTTCCCAGATCGATGACAAAAGGACCTACAGTTACAAAAGCCAGCTCACATTCCCTACAAAATTCAGCAGCCTTCCTAAACCTTAGACCCTCCTGGGCACTTTGCTCCTACGTTATCACTGGTATAGTAGGACTGCTATTCTCCTAAGCGTGCATATTGCCAACAGAATCCCACAATTTTATTCCAGTCCTCCTGTATAGATCTATTCTGGCTTGTATCCTTGTGTGTATGAACAAAACAACACTACAATTCATTACACACACTGCAGATCCTCCCCAGACACCTTCCTACACCCACACGAAGCAAGCCTTTGCAAGACTATGGCTGCCGCAAAGGCATGAAACTGTAGATGGCTCCTGGCTCCCATGGATCTCACAGATCAACTTGTAGGTGCTGCAGGCTACTTGCCCTTTTCTTAAACAGAGTTCCCGTAAGGATGGTGCAGAGGAAGAAAAAGACCTTTTCTGTCTGAAACCCTTTTCTGGAGGTTCCACCAGAGCCTGCAGATGATCAGACTCATGTACTTACTTACTGATGCATTTTAACTTAGCTGAAAGACCAAGAAGTATTTTACAGCAAGTTCTGCTTTGTAGTCCAAACCCTCAGGTATGCAAAGAGCTAGGTACATCCAAGATAGAAAGCTTCTTCCTCATCACAAAGCCAGGAGCAGGTGCTCATGAAGCAGTGATAATGCAGGCGACAAAGACTATTGTTCCTCCCTCCAGTAAATCTGTATCTTCCATAGACAAACAAGGAAGACCATCAATTACCAGCATACACTAAGTTATGTCCAGCACTATATTTCTGCATGGCTGGAGTCTTCTTGCGTATTGCTGCACTCAGTGTATGGCTTATAAAATATTTCTGTAATGATAACAGGGCATTTGTGAAAATGCTGTTCAGCCCAAAGCACAGCAGACCATGCAACAGTGAGCACCCGACTGAAGGCGATATGTCATGCTGAAGATCTGCAAGGAGAACGATGTTTTCAGTGTACCACTTACACTAAGCCATCTTCCAGAGGACCTCAGTCAACCCCCTTGTACACAATAGATTTCTCTTGCTTGAAGCAGCATATGTTTGCAAGAACAATGCCGTAGCATCTAATGCCACACACCAGGCAGGCTGGGAAAGTGGCGTCTTTCTCCCACTGCCCCTGAGACCATGAGGTAGAGGGGCTGTAGGGAGGCAAACACTAGGAACTGCTCTCTTCACTTTTACCACATATCAGAAATATTATTCCCAGATGTATTTCAGTTACACGAACTAAAATCTTGACTTCTTTAACAAGTCTCTGATACATCAAACATTTGCCCATTTGGATGACCTGGACACTCATTCATTACATGAACTGCAAGAGATAATCCACTCTGAAGTTATCCATGTAGTGGTATGATTTGTCTTTAGTGGAGTCATGACACAACTGGATCCGACTCAAAGAGGGCTTCACTCTGCAAATAACATACAAAGAAATATGTTACGACATGTAGGAAACACGGAGACTCAAAGATACTTGCTTCATTGGAGGAACCATCTGCATTACCGAAAAAGACTTAAAACCTTAGGCTAATAATTCAAGACTTCATTTCCAAGAAAAGAAGCAGCAAGCAGCTTTTTCATCATGTTTGGATGGAGTTGCTTGCTGAGGTTTATGTCTCCACTACAACCTTAATAGCATAGCACACCGTATTACCATAAAATAGCGAGTCTATGAAAATAAATGAAAAAAGCAGATGATCACTAAACCTCAATTGCAAATTCTAAGAGTGCCGTGAACAAAACCAAATTCACATTTTACCAACCCTTCTTTTCTTTCTTTATTTCTCCAAGACATAATTGGATGTTCCAAATGCTAGAAATGTGGAATAAAACTACCAATTCTCCTCCGTAAAATAAAAGGTTAAGCTTGTAATTATATGACTTTGGCATATCATTTTGTGCAATTCCTAATTAACTACGATCCCTGATCAGAGAACACAGAAGTAGCGATTTTATTCCTCAAGAGCCGCGGCTGCTTCGTTTTAAGTCAAGTTCTGCTACTGAGGGAGGAAAAAGCCCACAGGCACGCAAACGTGCGGGCGGGGAGGCGGGCAGGGAGGACACCAAATGGAAGAATCGCTTCTTTGGAGAAAAACCATCCCGCAACGCGGATTTCGGCACGCCTTGCTGTGCCGCTCAGGACGGGGGTCCCGCAACGCCCCCTCCCCG
>NW_009632982.1:0-24292 GCF_000690535.1 Cariama cristata | reverse complement strand
TCTCTTCCAACCATAATGATTCTATAAAGTTGCTACTACACGTGTAATATATACTTGCTCCAGTAACTACATGTATTCAGTTTTTGTGCTAAGGAAATAGCTACTTTTTGCACCACTTCTGAAAAAAACAAGAAGGAAGAAAATGTTAGAAAGCCCTTGAATCATACTCAAGGCCCTTTGAGTCATACTAAGTGTTAGGACCCTATCTGCAGATGCCTCTGTGCTGTAGCAATCCATCAGCTCAAGTGTTGTAAAATACGTTATTAAAATATGTTTCAGTGTTAATGGACACCAGTGATATGAACATAGACAACAGAAGAACAGGGCTTCTTTAATGCGGCAAGAGTTGGAGCATTGAAGATTTTTGAGGTACTGCATAAGAAATGAAGAGTTGTTTTAAATTATAAGAAAAAATTCTGATGTCCTAAAAGACTGAACTGTCTATTGAGGTGTTTTCAGTGGGAGTTTTGTTCACCTAGAAGCAGATAATTGGCTCAGTATCACAGTCCACATTATAGCCAGATTTATTCTTACTCTTCTTCGCTTCTCAGCACCACCTCTTGTTAAGACAGGAATATGGGGGGAGTGGGTGGGGGTGGAAAGATAGCTTGGTTACTTGGATATGATTGTATTATTTCATACACTGACATTCTGTGGTTTATGATGAAAGGCTATTAACATCATTAACTTTAATGAGAAAAAGTAAATCTTCCTTTAATTACTAAAATTACTGCTTGGGCATGGGTATTTATTCATGAGCAGGTTATTGTTATCATCTATGACTCTGAAAAATACTGCCAGCAAAGAGCAAAATGCCTTTTGCAGAAACATAATTAATTATTTTGGAGCTGTATGAAAATATTACTTCTAGTAATAACTGTAAAAACTTGATAGAAAATTAGAAATACTTAATAGGAATACTCTGATATTGTACTTATTCTTTTCTAATTCAGCTGACTTAATTTTACTTACATATGCTGATCTCATTTTAAACAAGCTAGAACATGAACACAACAATGCTTCATGAATATAGTGTTCTTTAAAACATTAATGTGTGCTTATTTTTATATGGAAATATTTATTGAAATAATCAGTTTCTTTAGACTTTTGTTGAGGATTTTAAGAATTAATTTAAGCTAGATAATAGTTTGCTTATTTCTGGCTGTAGCTTGATTTTGTTATGAAGTAAGAGATATTGAAATGCCTTTGTATAGGGCTTTAAATGATGGAAGGACATACAAAACTTCGGCTAAGTGCATAAAAGTTATCTAGTGTATTTTAGGATAAAATGAGATAAAGTCAAAATACTCAGTTTGTATAATAAAATTTCAAAACATATGTAAGGAGTGTCCAAAGTGATTAATTATCAGGTTTATTAGTCTGTCAAAATAAATATACCCACTCACGTGAAAATGGACTTGTTTTGTAAAGTACTGGTGCACAGTTGAACACACCAGTAGAGTTATTACCACTTTCATTGGAGAAGATCACACAGTATGCCAGGAGATCCAGTAAAGAAAATGTGGTTAAGAAGTTCATCACCATTAACTTCTGCTTAAGAAGTTAATTTTCTTCCAAATATCTAGAACAAAATCCTGAATAGTTCTTCCAAACTTGCATTATCTGAATAAATAATATTTTTTGTTAGAGCATAAAGTAGAGGCAAAGTGACTCTCTTGCAACGGAAGGGAGTTAAAAATGTGACAGAAATTGGACTTCATAATAAAGACTTCTGACCTGATGAGATTGAATAGATTATTTCAATATTTATGAAATGCAGGACACTCCTTTTATAGTTCAGACTCAGGACACTCTGCTGTGTATTACGATTGCTGTCCACTTAAGTTACCTGACCCCAGAGGTCGTATAAGAAAAAAGAAAGCCAGCTTCCACTGACTGCCACCCTACTTTAGCAGTAAATCTCTCCACCGCCTTTCTGCCACACCTCACGGTCTGCACTGAGCTTCCCCCATTAAGCATGTTTTCCAACCATCCCGTGATGCATTCAGTGTCTCTGCCTGGTGCTGAAAAGGGCAAAGATGGGCAGAATATTAGTTTCTTGCTCTAGTGCACTGCTAACACTATAATAAGATGTTTGTGATCTCTTTGGACTTCTTACGTATTATTTTTAAGAGATTAAAATTAAACCTTTTAAGAGAGTCTCTTTAGAAGTACTTGAATTGTAAGTTGCTGAGACCAGTGTGAAATTTTTTGTTGAAAAACCTGTGGCTATCTCAAATATTGGAGATTTCATTCTGTAAATGTATTTGCATGCTACTGCATTAAAATTTGGGGATAAAAAGAAGTATTCATTCTAATTTGAACTGTTGAAATCACTTTTTGCAGAGCTGGCGCAAGGAAGAGGTTTCAACTTCACACTCTTCCTAACAGTCAAAAATCATTTCAGTACTATTTCAATACTAATTACAATAAAAATAAGCACTCTATCAGTTTTCATAACTAGCAGAGTATATTGAAAATACATTTTTGGATCAAAATGATAGGTTTCTCCTCACTATTAATTCAACAAATAGAAGTACCTGTTTGGTTTTAACATCATTCTGGACCTCAGAATCTTTCTTTCTGAAAATGCAGTTCAGACATTTACGTCACTATGAAATACGTTAACTTCAAAACAGTGTGTGTTAACTGAAATACATTCTCTTGAAAGACCTCAAGCCCTGTAGCTTACTTTTGGCTGTAGCATGTTTCCTGCAAATACAGTGACAAATTTGACTGTTAGGTGATGCAGGATGATAGGATCATTTCAATTAAAATTTTAAGCAAGTCATTAGAACTGTCTTTTTTCAAACATAGGGGTGTGTATTTTACAATATTAAGTGCTTCACTTACAGTTAAAAGTTTGACAATGGGCTTAGAGAAATCTGTAAATATAAATCTCACTTCCTTCGGTAATGCAGGATCACGATCCAAGATACAAGGTGGAATTATGTACAACGATATCCTTCAATATGTGAAATATCTACCTAGCTAGCTATTATGAAGGTTCCACTGGTATCTGTGAACAGAATTGTTGGCAAGAGTAATATTTTTTAAATTTTCAATGAAATTAAGTGTATTGATAGTATCCCTCACAAGGCATCACTGATCTTGCGTGAGAGAAAGCAGCAAAGCCCAGGTTTCCTGAACCTACCTGGTCTTTACTTATTCATATAGTATATGTGCCTTTGCTTAGCAGCCCAATTTGATTATTATATATTTAAGAAGTCCCTCAAAAATGAAGGTTATTTGCATTAAATATTTGTTTTAAAGGATTGCTGTTCTTACAATGTGGTCTAGTATCCTCCATGACTGCAGCATTTTCTTGTTTGGGATGTTTTTTTTTTTTAGTGAAGGTATCCTCACCTGCAGGTACAAAATACCTGAGCATAATATGCAGCACAGGAGTAAGTCGTGTCTATTTTCTACAAAATGATTGATGGTAAAAGTGCACAATTTTGTTTTGTTTTTTAAAAAAGAAAACTAAAAGCAGTAACAACTGAGTTTTAGGAAAGCTTCACCTTTCCTTATTCTCTTATGTCTCTTCCTTCTCTCTGATCAGTGCTGGGGAGCAGCAGACTGCTCTCCTGGGTTGCATGTTCAGCCATTAAGGCAAGCGGGTTGTGAGATTTCATGTGCGGGAAGCGCCATGCGGAACAGCGGGGACGGGGCTGGGGCTGAGGGTGCTTGGGGAGAACAGGCATGGCTGCTTGGTGCACCCAGGGCCCTGGCAGCACCTCTGTCTCCTTCTATTTCTTAATGGCATTGAAAGGTTTGAAAACATCGTGTTTACTGACTAATTCCTGCTCTGTCTGCTATAGGCAGAAGTGGATGCAGTTATTGCAGTCAGGAGTAGTTAAGCCATGATTTCTCTAGGGGCTTAGTAATGCTATCCATTTTTGAGTCGGTTTCTGAGTTTAGTTTTTATTCTGTGGCTTTGTGTTAATGACTAAATGGAACCTCGGATCCTGTTTTCTTCTGGTTTTGTTTATTACAGTATTTGGGACTGGTTTTGTTTCGGAAGAAAAGGCCGTGAGATAATGGTGTGCAGGTGTACTCCTCTGGCTCTGCGAAGTGGGGCATCATCCCCAGATCAGGTTGCTTCATCTCTCGTTTAGGTGTCAGACAACTAGAAGTGGGCTGTTGGGAAACAAGGGCCTTACAGGAAGGAAACCCAGCATGATAATAATGCATAGTTTTCTGTGATCCAGCTTTACTGCTTAGATTGGGGTTTACTAAATAGTGGCTGTATTGATGAGGAAAATCTTTGTACCTGTAGTTACGTCTAATGAATTGTTCCACTGGGCTCCAGGCAATTAAGACCTTTTTTCTTCAGAGCAAACAAGTCGGCTATGTCCATATGGCTGAGCAGGATCAACAGTCTGCATACTACTGCTCTTAGTAGAAGTGTAATGCTTCTAAATACCCTATTACCTATTATTATTATTATTTTGATTTGTCATATTCGTGGCAAAATAAAGTTTTAATGAGAAGGCACAATTCACAGTTTACAGCCTTGCTGACAAGTCTTCCAAGTTTGTGATATTACTGGAATATTATGCCAGTTTATGCAAGTATTTGAAGGCGTTATTTTTTCATATATGTCAACGATCATGGAAACCTTTTTCTGTTTGCCCTTGATGCAAAGGATGCTGAGACACTGGAATAAGGAGAGGGGGAGGGAGGAGAAGAGGATGCAAGAGAAGAATGTTGTTTCCTTGGCAACAGGCACTGTGCTGCTCAGGGCACAGGTGGCATCTGTCTTAAAGCTGTTATACAAAATATGCACAGGAAAATATAAAACGAAGCTTAGCATTTCTGTGGCAAGAGAAGAATTTCCTCAACCAGCCCCCAATAACTCCAAACACTTCCAAAAACATCTCAACCTTTTTGGTTGAGAATTTGAATAAAAATTAATAGGAAATAAACATTTATGTTTATTACTTTTTTAAAAAAAAAAGTCAGATAAAAGATACTGGAAATAAGTGAATTCTAGTAATCACTGGTGTTGATATACAAAGTTATGGTCAGCTTTAAGTTGGGAATAATTTTGGAGAGAGGGAACTCTCACAGAGGTCGGGAGCTGGCTATGCAGGTTACAGATTTTGATGAAACCTGACATTGCTGGCACTGGCAATGCTGAAAGCAGTTTGGAAGTTGACTTCTGTGAGCATTCTTCTAGCAAGGAGGATATCTGTACTTTCAATTTTCTGCAATGTAAAGGCAACCTGAGAGTCAGTGTAAAATGAAGAATGTATAGTATACTCCTGCAATTTTGAGTCTATATTCTGTTCTGAATTTTCTCAATTTGTGATTCACAAAGCTCTGTTAATGCTCTGTCCTAGCTTTGCTATTCTTCCATTAGACATATATTCACAGGAATGAAATTCGTGTTCAATTTGGTGTAAATTAAGATGAACAACATCCTTTTCTCTAAGATTATACTTTTAGACAAAATTGTCTTCATTAGTTGTCTGGATATACTATTTTTGCAATGAAACTTGAATTGTGCACGTGTTCTCAGTTGTGTTTGGAATAGCAGCTGTTATGTCAGAAAAATACACAGCAAAGGTGGTACATGTAGGTAGTGTGTGTGCACTGCAAAGACAACCAACACCAAGAAAAAGAAAATAAATAATGGCCTTGTAGACTTTATATCTACATGAATATACCACACTGTCTGTAGTAAGTCTGCCTCACTTTTATGCAAGTTGTTGTCTTTTTTGCTTGTGTCTTTTCTGGTGTTTCATTTGCATCCTCCTTACATCAGGATTATCCCCGTTTTTGACAAGTACAAACATACTTGGTGTTACTGGAATTATGTGCATGAATTAAGTGAAGTAAATTTATAGTTTTATTTCACAGTAGAAAAATAATAAGAATTTAAATTACCTGTTAAGAATCTAGTGATAAGTCCATTTTTCACTTCTGATGTTTAAGAATATATCAGGTGACGTGAGTATAGAACAGCAACAAACCAGAACCGTAGCAATTTAGACTTGGCTGCCATTTATTTGAAGGCTGAGTTAATGTCTACACAAAGTTCATGGCAGTGGAAAAAGAGAACCTAGGAATCCTCCTCATTCTTCTGTAATTGTGCTGGGCTTTTATATGTTTAAAAATTACTGAAGCAAGAAATAACTTACAGTTACTCCTAAAGGTGCCTTTTTTTTTTTTCCCACTCAAAGAAGATTGTTGTCAACATTTAGATGAGATTGCTGCAAACCACAAGCAGCATTTAATGGCAGAGTTATTGGAAAAAAGTGGCATCTCTCCAAGGGTAGAAAAGGATTAGTGAGATTAGTTTAATATTTCTTAAAAGTTGGGGAATTATTTAATAAAAATAGTATTCTAAAATTATTGCCTAGCTCAGTGCTCGAAGGAAATACTTTTTTCCTTTCTTTGAAGTATTCTGTCATTAGTGCCCTTTCTTACATGAACACGATGAAATTTGGAAATGCAGTTTGGAAATTCATATGGCCTTACAACATTAAATTGTAAATATGCCTCAAATGCTGTGTTCTTAAACAAAAACCAACTTTTGTTTAAATAAATAATTGTTTGTAAGTGTATCTGCAAATGTATATATAGATATATATTTATAAACTTTTGTGTAATATATTTAGGTAAGTTATATTTTTATATATAGACTTACATACTTTAAGCTTACATAACTGTAAACTTCTAAGTATACGTGTAAACATAGAAGAATAAACTTATAGGTATATAATTTATAATGCAAAGAATAGAAATTAATAAATAAAAATGTGTTTTATTTCATTTTCATAAAATTATTTTATGCTGAGACTTTCAGCAGAGTCTAAATCCCTTATGCTTCTCAAAGAAAATCAGTTTTAACCGTTCCCTTAAGCTTTAGCAGTTTACATTATATCCATTCTACTAACATTACAGAGCCTAGTCCTGTAGGTTGTTAAAACATGCATAACTCTACTCATGTGTGTTAGTTTCTTCTTTGCTTATGAAGGTAAAATAAAAAATAGTGAAAGAATGGCTACCAAAATTAGGAGATTTCTGGTTTGATTTGCGCTACTTCAGGCAAATATGAAAAAGGATGGTGAGAAAAAAGGAGGTCCAATCACTAAGTGTTTCAAGGGTCTAGATTTGTTGTTGATTTGTTTGTAAAAACTTTCACCTTTTACAATTTTTAACAAAAAAGAGAATTTAGGCCTTTTCAAGGACAGCCATTTAAAGCAATGAGAGACAGGGCTTTCAAACAGGTTTTTTTGGATTGGCAAAGTTCCCTAACCACTGGGTTGCTTGCATATGACACTGTTCTGGGGAGATCTTGACTCCTTTTCTGTGTGAAGTTTGACTGGAAATTCAGTTATGTACCTGTAGAATCTTTCTTGATCAAACTTCCAATATTCAAAATGAATAAATTTCTATTAAAAAGCTTGTTGTTTTTTGTCATACATTAGTAATGCAGAAAATTTTTCAAACATTTCTGACCCTTTATATTTGTAAATCTGAAGTACAAGTAAGGATTTTTCCTGAAAAAAAAATGATAGCGGCAGGT
Source organism: Cariama cristata (assembly GCF_000690535.1). NCBI lineage: Eukaryota > Metazoa > Chordata > Aves > Cariamiformes > Cariamidae > Cariama > Cariama cristata. The sequence goes on along the minus strand of NW_009632982.1, from coordinate 16,755 downwards.
TGGTGACAGCAGAGTAATCAAGTGATAGGTTCCTTTTTTTCCACCAGAGACTCATTGTTGCCTTCACTGCTAGCCTGAGCTTTCAGTCTGTGTAATTCCTCCTGGCATGCTAAAGATTGCTAAATGAGGCAGTCACACAGAAACTGTGGGAGGGAAAAATGGAATATCATTAAATAAATGTTCATTTCATAGAAAACTCTATTATCTTACTGAGTATTTTCAAACACAGCCTGTTTGATTTTGCAGTTTGGAAGTCCTCTTTTTTCTTAATGCATCCACTCAGCATGTAGGCAGAGATTTGAGAAGCAGAAGAATGGAGCAAATCATGTTTGGTTCAGTGGAGGGAATTTGGAAAGAAAAGACAGCCACTCTGTTGTGGTTGGGGGTGGTCAGAAACACTGATCACAGAAACACTAGTAAATATAGTCAGTGAATGACATAGAGAAATATGTAGTGATAAATGTATGTACATGTTTAATATCTTCAATGACATAGCGGGATCAAGTGCACCCTCAGCAAGTTTGCAGATGACACCAAGCTGAGTGCTGTGGTTGACACACCTGAGAGATGGGATGCCATCCAGAGGGTCCTGGACAAGCTCAAGAAGTGGGCCCATGTGAACCTCGTGAGCTTCAACAAGGCCACGTTCACAGTGCTGCACCCCAGTATCAATAAAGGCTGAAGATGAAGGGTTTGAGAGCAGCCCTGCCGAGAAGGACTTGGGGGTACTGGTGGATGAAAAGCTGAGCTTGACCCGGCAGTGTGCGACTGCAGGCCGGAAGGACAACCATATCCTATGCTGCATCCAAAGCAGCATGACCAGCAGGTTGAGGGAGGGGATTCTGCCCCTCTACTCCACCCTGGTGAGACCCCCCCCTGCAGCACTGCCTTCAGCTCTGGGGCCCTCAGCACAGGAAGGACATGGACCTGTTGGAACAGGTCCAGAGGAGGACCGTGAAGATGATCAGAGGGCTGGAGCACCTCTGCTGTGAGGAAAGGCTGTGAGAGGTGGGATTGTTCAGCCTGGAGAAGAGAAGGCTCCTTATTGTGGCCTTCCAGTACTTAAATGGGGCTTATAAGTAAGGTGGGGACAGTTTAGTAGGGCCTGTTGTGATAGGACAAGGGGTAATGGTTTTAAACTAAAAGAGGGTAGATTCAGACTAGCTATAAGGAAGAAATTTGTTGGGATGAGGGTGGTGGAACACTGGCGCAGGTTGCCCAGATAGGTGGGGGATGCCCCATCCCTGGAAAAGTTGAGAGGTGGGCCGGTGCAAACCTCAGAAGTTCAACAAGTTCAAGTGCAAGGTCCTGCACATGGGTTGGCGCAATCCCAAGCACAAATAAGGCTGGGCAGAGAATGGATTGAGAGCAGCCCTGAGGAGGAGGACCTGGAGATGCTGGTTGACGAGAAGGTCAACATGACCTGGCAATGTGCTCTGGCAGCCCAGAAAGCCAGCAGGTGACCATCAGTTTGAAGGAGGTGATTCTCTCCAGAACTTTTTACAAGGGCATGTAGTGGTAGGGGAGGTTCAATGGCTTTAAACTGGAAGAGGGAAGATTTAGGTTAGATATTAGGAAGAAATTCTTCACTGTGAGGGTGGTGACACATGGGAACAGGTTCCCCAGAGAAGCTGTGGATGCTGCATCCCTGGAAATGTTCAAGGCCAGGTTGGATGGGGCTTTGAGCAACCTGGTCTAGTGGGAAGTGTTCCTGCCCATGGCAGGGGGTTGAAACTAGACGATCTTTAAGGTCCTTTCCAAAAAAAACATTCTATGGTTCTGTGATCCTAAAGAATGCTTATCGGTTCTTATATGAATGAGGTTCCATAATACAGTATCTTTCAAAGTGGAAATGTTTCCAGGGTTACTAACAGCTTGAAATCAGCATGGGCATAAAGAATTGACTGGCCACAGATGGGAATATTGGTTGCAGAATTAACATGTTAGCGATGTGTCATGACCTAAACTTTTGAAGTTTAGTTATCTGTGTAACTCTTGCTAAACAGTGAGCTGGTTTGTCTCATATTGTAAGGAAAATTTAAGGTTATCGGTTGTTAGGTTCAGTCTGTTGCGCCAGATAGCATGGATCATAGACTTGTTGGTTCAACTAGAAGTTACGGGAAGCAGTTCTTCTATGTGTGTCTGTCATTTCTTGCCAAGTGTTTCCAGAGTTGCATGCAGCTACTAACCCCTTCTTTGGCATGTTCCTGAGAAGTGCTGTCTCATCCCTTATGAGCAATATAGCAGCGCTTTCTCATATAAAAGTTCCTGATCTTGCCTCAGTGAATATTATTGAGTAAAAGGATACAGACATTATCAATAAATAAGTAATAACAAAAAAAAGGTGGTGTCTGTGGAAGGGGATGATACCTAGTATCACCTGATCAGCCATACCTTTCTCTGTGTGTTCTTTGCATTTAACAAATGTAAGGCGATTTGTTTTATCTTGTTTAACCATTTTTCATAAATTCTGTGAATAACACAGTGTTTTCATTGTTATAGCAACTTTTGAAATCCTTAAACTATAATGTATAACGTTGTTTTGCTTATTCAACTGCAAAGTGTGTCAGAAATGTCATATTGGTCACATATTGCTAGACTAGTCAGATAGTTATGCACAAAGTATTACATAATCTTAAAAGAAGAGCTATCAGATCAGGCTGTCAGCTACTTGTGTTTGTTTTCCATGTTTTTAATTGAAATATTTGAAGGCTATTGGAATTATAACTACCAAACTCTAATTACTAGGGAGAATGCAAGGAGAGGAATTGCAGTGCTGTACTGACAAGAGGGCTAGCAACTGCCCTGCTGCTTTTGCTTCTGATGATGGGAAATCTCTTCTGAGCCCTCACCTTTCTTGGCAATGCAGCTGCAGGATCTTTTTCAGGATGGGATGGACATCATTTTGCAAATAGTTACAGGCATCTCTCTCTCCCCATGCCTGTATTACCATCCCCTCACAGCATTTTCATTCTCTGGAGCTTGGCCGGAAGCCTGGGAGCACTCCTTGGCCACTTCAGTCGAAAATCCTGTAACTTAGTACAACTCGCTTCCAACAGCCATTGAAGTGAGTCTTTGTGGTGAAGCAGCTCAGCAGCACTCACGTACTCCATTTCACCAGCTTCTGCCTGGAAACAGCAGCCTCTCCACGGAGGACAGGGATACCTTGCTGAGTGAGCTGGGAGGGCTGAGGAAATGGGCTACTGAACAAAAGCAAAAGTCACAGCCATGTGCTAAACATTTGCGTGTCTGAGTCCTAAATGTTTCAGCAGCATTCACAAATAGACAAGTATGAAGACAGTGAATTTATGCAAAAGTAAGGGAAGAAAAGTATATGGAAGAGAGAAAGTGTGGGGGAGAAAGGGAAGAAAACAGTTTTGGGTGGTAGAAATATTGTTGTAGACAGCAGTTAACATTTTATTCTTATGATGAAAACACATATGACATTAGACCATAAATGTCTCTCTTGTTGTTAGTTCCTCTAGCTGTTCGTGTTACACTGTCCCAAACTGGGAGCAGAGGCATGCAGAGATGACTTTCTCTGCCAGATGTGAACCATCAGCATTTGAGAATGATTTTCAGAGTGAGCATCTTTTCCCTAAGAAGAAAAACAAGAGAAAGAGTAGAAGGAGAGCTAATGCTCTGTGTGTGGTGGCAGTGCCATATAGCAGTCAGTTGCATATTCATTATGCAAGTATTTTTATTCTGCAGTCTAGTGAGAAACAAATTATTCTTCTTCATCTGGTATTGAGCTTTTCTACAAAAAGACTGAGAGGATTTGAGTGTGGTTTGCGGGGGAAGAACTAAAATTGCTCCGGATTTGTTCTTGTCTTTATAATTCTTCCTCCAGCTGTGGCTTTAATTAGGAGTTCTGCAACAGCACCACTGAGACTCTATCCATTAGTGCCAAGATTTGAACATTATAAATGTACACTAGTCTTGCATGTAAAGAAAATAGGTTTACAAAGATGGAACTTGTTTTTAAAGTTGTGTGTAATTTTGGACTTCATGAAGTTGTCCGTTGTAATATTTAAACTATCAGAGAAGCTCATTTAAACTATGAGAGAAGCTCATCCTTTCCAACCTCCCTCTGTGGACTGGAAGGCATACAAATAGAGCCCTGCGTAATACGTCCAGGATACCTATCCCTCTCTTATGGCGTTAGGAAGCACGGCTGGCTGACAAAGTAGGTAATGGTAGACAGACATGAAATAACATATTAATCTCTTATAATACTAATGCAGTATGGCAAAAAATGTTATTGTTGTTAATATATTTAATATTACACTCTGGTTTTCTTCCTATATGTCATTTCCATAATGTTTCTTTCACCAGATCCTATTATGAAAGAACATAGTCTAACTCAGAATCCACATATACAAGCCACGATAAGAAAACTTTACCGACATTGCAAAATTATGGTAGGAATGAAAGATAGAAAATTTCAAATGGATTAGATTAGAAAAGATCAAAAGCAAGTATCAATTTACACATCTAAGGGGTACAATTAATACACTGATAACACTGTCTGCTTCTTAGGAAGTGTTTATTCCCTTTCCTGAGTTGCAAAACTGTTTAGTAACATGGTACATAATGAAGCAGGAAATGTTTAACAATACTTATATGTTTAAAGCATGCATTTGTAGATTAATTGTAGACAATTGTTTATGGAGCATCTGGACTGCACAAAAAATGGTGGCAATAAGGAAGCTGTTAGTTTTAAGCACAGAAAACAAAATTCAGTCCTGTTATGTGGAGGGCACAGGGCGATGCCTACAGCTGATGAACCCATGGTATCACATCAAGGAAAAACAAAGGTATAAAGAATGCTCTGACCTTCTCGTTTCTGTTCTCTTTCTATAAAACTGTATTACTATTGGTTGTAATGACAGAGTTAGAATCACTGTATCATAAAATAATCTAGCTTGGAAGGGTTTACTGCAAGCTGTCTCAACCAGTCGTCTGCTGAAAGCAGGGCTAACATCAAAGTTTCCCAGAGCCTTCACCAGTGAAGCTTTGAGCATCTCCAAGAGTGAAGATTCCACAACAGTTTTGGGCAGCTGGTTTCGTTCTTAACCATCATTATTGTGAAGATTATTTTTTTTGCTTATGTCCATTAAAAATACTACTTTGTCCACATTGTGACTGTTGTTTCTTCTCTTTTCTCCATGAATTGGTGAGAAGAGTCTGGCTCTACCTCCCTGTATCCTCCCTGTAGGTAGTTGAATACAGTAATTGTATCTCTCTCCCAATATCCATGCTATCCAGACCCAGTTCCCTCAACATTCCTCACCATGTATCTTGGTGAGACAGTCATCCATTCGACTCTCACCAGTTTCTAGTGTCAATGGAAAAGTCCTGTGCTGGCTCCATTAATGCTCTGAAGTGACTGAAATAGAAGCCAGTCTGGCAGACAAGCTAATATGCCCCACTGAGAAAGAGAACACATTAACCTGGGCTTGACTCTGTCCAATGCAATTAGACGGCACTGCTTTCCAGCTTCTTCCTGGTCCTAGAGTAGCTAGCAGAAGTGTACACCCAGAAGTGTGTGAGGTATTGCTGCTGTGGTGGGAGAACTGGAGGTCTATGACCTGTAGTCCAACAAGCAAACCTACAACTCTTTGTCAGAAGCTGGTATCCTTTCAAGGTCTGGCTGTTTGAAAATCACAAATGTTCTAGCTTTACACGTAATAGCTGTAGCCTCTTTAGCTAAAGAGGGAAGGAGGACATAATTAAAGCTAAACCAGTTATCCTAAACACCTTTCTGATTGTATGATGTTTGGAGTCTTCCTTTTCTAAAAATTTTTGCAGCTCTTTTATCACTAAAGAAAGTATGAGGGGAAGAGGAGATAGATGGTTCTATTTTAGGATAGTGTACAGGGATGTGTGTCTTGTTTTGATCCTCTGGGTCTGAAGAAGCATCTAAAGCTATTTACTCTGCTTGGCAGAGTTAGCTATACTCTACACCAGTAAAACGTGCATTTCTGTGCTGTCTTAATGTGTTAAAACAGAAAAAACTTTAAAATTAAGATTTTTTGCTAAGTACTGAATTTTCTTTTTCCTTAATATGAAAATATTCCTCATGGCATTTGTCACAGGTATTTTCTTATAATCTTCTTATTTCTGCTGTTCCCTAAGGGCCACAGAATAGCTATCATGAAAGCAAAAGAAATGTCTTAAAAACCTGTTTTGAAAAAGACTGAAAATGTAACTCAACCTACAAGTGTAAAACATGAAAGTGTCAGTAGTCAGCTTCTCCTGATTATAAATATTATTAAGTCTTCATGTGCTAAGGACTTTAATTAATAATATTAATTTCTTCATCCAGTTAAGATCTTCATCAGCCTGTTTCTGCTGAGCACTGTATCTACCTCCAGAAAATATTTCCGCTCTTTTTTTTCCCTGAGAGTTATGTCCAATATAGAAATCAGTTTTGTAACAGGTCTAAATTAAGTCTAATAAAAGGGTCTTTATCAGACTTTTCTGCTAGAGTTGTATTATTAATTTCCATTTCTAAATCATTAGGCGAAACTATTAAGAATAGAAAAAAATTTTTAGTACCAGATAGTTACAGCATTTGTAGGAATGTATCATGCACACACAATAGCTATCATGCAGATTTACAGAACCTCTAACAAACAAATACAGTGATTTAACAGTAATACAGAATACAGATTCATCTAAAGTGAGGCTATGATTAAAAAAACCCAGTTGATGCACATAATGAATTGTTTTCTTGTCCTCTCACCTTTTAATAGATCTCATGTTTGGGGCTTTTATTTGTTTATTCAGAGTAGTAAATGCCACCGTTTGTGACAGTCGTTTGATGGCCAGGATTCTAAACAGTTTGTTACATGTTTAGAATGGTTTTTCCCTTAAGTAGAACTGGTTCTAGGAAACAAGGTTCAAATCCTATTCATGGCACTATGATCAGTTTGAAGGCAGGCGAGTAACTTTTCTACTCGGGCATTCTCCAGTCTTGCACCCATCATTGATTAACACCTGGATTGGTGTGTGCTTGGAGTCTCATTAATTGTGTCTAGTTGGCAATACCAAGAGGAAGCGGATAGTGGAGCCTGGAAAGTCCAGATGTTAGGCTAGTCAACAACGACACCCGTGGGTGATTTTGTTTTTACTCATCAAAAGCAGGCCAGAAAAATTATGAATAGAAAAGCATAGAGAGAAGTGTTTTACAATAGCAATGACTTCTAACATGTGTCATAAAGCTCTTCAGTGTCACTGCTGGACTGAGCATTCAGCCATTCATTAATCATATTTTTATAGTATTTCTGCTGGAAGTATAATATATTGGAAATTCAGTAGTGCTGAAGGATAGGGCTTTACTCTTTGGTTTTACATTTTTAGATTGTGGGGGTTTTTTGGCCAGGAACCTCCCTGTGCATGTAACTAAAGTGACAGAATACATGTTTTTAGACTACTGAAGATGGTATTTTTTGAAACACTAATTCTTTATTGTTAGCATGATTTCGATAAATTACAAGAGAGAAACACTGTCCTGAGCACCAGTAAAATTCCTGATGGTCTAGCCACATATTAAGTGCAGGGCATCCTTGGTTCCCCTTGCACAGTTCTTCCTATAATTCAGGTGATTTTTTAAATAATCTTTTACTGTTGGCCCAATTTATGGCACAGAATTTTTTTACGGAACTAAATAGCAAAGGAATTTTAGAGATCATAAAATGCCTACAATACTTCATTTTAATCTATCTAAAATTTGGTCTATCTATATGTATAATGGCTGCAAAACTTCATTTTCTATGAAGATCTGAAAATTCACATTTCACTTATGGGTTTTGATTTTAGTAAATATGGTGATATTCGATAATACTAAATTTCTTTTAAAAACTAATTTTAAACGCAACTGCACAAAAATATGTGTTGTGAAATGAATGACAATTGATATAAGATTGTTCACAGGAAAAGAAATATGTTGTACAGAAGCTGTCAAATGTCAGTGTTGTGTCAAATACAGAGTACTCTAAGAGACTTGTTAATGAACAGTGCCTGTAAGAAAGAAGATTCGTAACAAAATTTGGAAATAATTTTGAATATCAAAGAAATACAGTGTCCTTAATATATGTATGTATATTTATGTGCTAAGTTCACATTCATGGTGCAGTGACATAAAAAAATTAGCTTTGATACCTAAATAGAAACAATGCATTTTTCTAGCACTTCTGTAAATACTTGTATGTGCTAATGATGTAAGTAAAAATAATAAGCTTCCATGTTCTAATAATTCCTTTCTTAATGTTCTATTTTCTAGGTAAGTACTCTTTGTATTCTTCTTCATTAAACTGACAGAAAACCAAGCATTCCTTTCTGCCTTCTCAAAGTGCAGCAAAAGAGGTAAAAACCAAGACAACAAAAATGAAGAGCCATTTGGTAAGAATTCACTTTGGTTTATATGCTTATCTACTTTATTTTTGGAGGAATGCAACCATTACAGAGGATTAGTTTGTGTAGGATTGGTGGGGAGAGAAGTTGATTACAGCGACTGTTCATGAAATGTTCATTGCACTTGCAGGCTGCCCAGGTGAACTGTAGGCAGCACTCCCTCCTCTTCATGGTCCAGGATCACGTTACTAATGTAAAGGGGTTTTATTTTCTAAAAGGTTGAAATAGAGCATAGCCAGAGGTTTTTCATGGCAGAAATCTCTATGTTTGACAGTCATTTGGATCATATCAAAGATGGAAGAAATTGCCCTTTTGGGAAAAGGGTTGCATAATGCATCTGAAGTGGTGATGAAGCTTGTATTATTAAGTACAATTTGATCTTGCTTCCTTGAAGGGGAACAAACAAAAGTAAAAAGTGAAAAAGATGGAAAAATGACACTAACTGTGGTTCTTTGCAGTTTGTCTCACAACCATTTGGTGAAGCAATCTCAGGTAAAACAGATGGCCTTCTGAGCTTCTCCAAAATCTGGCTGTCCTGTGCTGAATTGAAGCTATTTATGACATTATTGATAGCTGTTGTAGTCACAGGAATGCAGGATGCACCCTTAGCCAGCTAGGACTCATTGCTTTTATTCAGAAGGCCAAGGAGAGGAAAAAGAGGAAGAGAGGAGGAGGAGACTGAAAAAAGGTTAATTACAAGGAAAATGACACAAGTGAAGGTTTTGCAGCAGAAACATGACTCTCGCACTCCAGTGCTTTTCAGGACCTAGCCAAAGATGTTGGAAATGGTGATGTTGCATGGTAAGGTCCTCTGGACTCTCCAAATGCGAGCTTTGAAAGCTTAATGGTGCTATAGGGGATTCCAGGGGTCCTGGACATGACATTTGAAGGCTGCCTTACTGGCAGAGATGGATCTCATCCATCTACCTGTCCTTTCTAGTACCAGTGTCAAAATGTGCGTCCCCCAGACTGGTACTGGTTTAGGAATCTATACATGTTTCATTGCAAAACTCAAGATCTTGGGCTTGGTAGACATTAAAGCTTTTCTGGCACAAGTCTGAAAAATAATTATTAACTTTAATCTTGCATGAATTTTAGTTTGTCTAATTATACTCTGCCTACAGTAAATTTCCCTATGCTTGTATCACACACAGTCAGAGACACAGGCACACACACACGTATCTACAGTAATGACAAAAACTTAAATAAATTATTTCTGAGCTAGATGGAGTTTGGAAAATGGAAATTAAAATAGCTCCATAGAAAATATTTTACCTGAAGAAAGATTCAAAGATTGAAAAGGAGAAGAGTAAACAGTATATACTGCGATTGTAGGAATGATGGATAAGGAACTCTGTCTTGCCTGAAGGTAAAAAGAATAGCGGCAACATTTTCAGTATTTCCCTCATTTTAAAGAATGGCTTATTCGGTTTGTTAGTAACTAAAGACGTTCAGACATAGAGAAACACTGCCTTGAAAGGTTACAGTTTTCTGAAAAGACGAGATTGTCATGTCTCTTTTTAATACAAACTTCTTTTTGTCTCTAATACATAGTGAAATTATTCAGTCCAGCTATTAAAATCGAATATTCTTCCAATTAAAAAAATTAAATAATTTTAAAGGAATAACAATAACAACAAATGAAAAGCCACATGTGCGGTTTCTTTTCACATTTAATGTGTTCTTTTTGTGGGACTTGATGCAGTTTTCTTTCTTGATGAATCTACATAGCTACTCTAAGTTTAGATCTTTAAAACTTCTCTATTTGTTCTGAGAATATTGGGGAGACTAATACTAACTAGTAACAAAGACATACTTTTAAAGCTTTTAATAATAGATATCATAGTTCAAGTGTATAGGAGGTAACATGCTTCAGGCAAACAGAATGGTTTGGTATGGAGTACGTTACCAAATCAACCTGTAGAGGGCAATGTGGTGGTTTTGGCATGGCAAAATTTATGTGGCTGTAAAAGGGAGATGAGAGAGCTCATTAAGACTTCATTATAAGTAGTTTTAAAGTTCATAAAAAATACCTGCTGTTACTATATTTTGCTGCTGAAGATACTAAAATAACTTGTTGAGTTGTCATGGCATGGGAAGGGTCTCGAGGGGAAGCCTTATGAGGAGCAGCTGAGGGAGCTGGGGGTGTTTAACCAGGAGAAGAGGAGGCTGAGGGGAGACCTTATTGCCCTCTACAACTACCTGAAAGGAGGTTGTAGCGAGGTGGGGGTCGGTCTCTTCTCCCAGGCAACTACTGATAGGACAAGGGGGCACAGTCTGAAACTTTGCCAGGGGAGGTTCAGGCTAGAAACTAGGAGACATTTCTTCACAGAAATGAAAGGGTCATTATGCATTGGAATGGGCTGCCCAGGGAGGTGGTGGAGTCCCCAACCCAGGAGATGTTAAGCAAAGACTGGACATGGCACTTAGTGCCGTGGTCTGGTTGACATGGTGGTGTTAGGGCAAAGGTTGGACTCGGTGATCCCAGAGATCTTTTCGAACCAAAACGATTCTGTGATTCTGTAAACTGTCTTGTTCAGTGATTTTAAAAAATTTTTTTGTTCTGTAATTCTAGAAAGAAAAAAACCACATTTTAATAACCAGTACAGTCCTGTGAAGTTTTTGATACACGAACAATACTCTGTCCCACAGTATTTTCCTTCAAAATAATGCATTACATGTAAAGTTAAAGGTTTAATGTACATTAAAATATATATTAAAAAAAACCCCTGTGACTATGTGTGCATTCCCTACAACTTTAAACTTCTCATTTAAAACACGCTTTGCAGGAAAGGAGTAAAAATCAGCTGAGACAGGGGTCTGGCAAGCCTCACACTTTTTGCACAAGGGTATTTCATAGTGCTGAATGCTTTCTGACAGAAAATAAGGTTGAATCTGACTTTTGTGAGTCCTTTGGCAAGGAGCCTGTTAAGAATGGGCTACTGTGATCCCTGTATTACCATCCTCAGAGCACAAACAACAGAGTTGTTCAGAAAGGGGTCCCTAAGAGGAAAGGAATAGGGGCTTGAAAGGTAGAATGAGTTTCTTTTGTATGACGCAAAATAGAGAAACAGGAGTATTTCGAGTAAGTTCTTCTATTTATTTCTGCAGGGACCATTCAACTGTGCAAATTGTATTATTTAGGTGATATCTTCTATATGCGCACAATATCTTACTGTATCCTGTGCATGCAGAAGTGACAGTGCTGAGAAATGGCACAAACATAATTGCGTGCTCATAAACACAGACCAAGCTGAACTAAAATGCAGCCTTGCTTTCGAGTTGTTTGGGGTTTTTTTAACCTAATCTTTTTTGGGTTTAAATACTGACATTTTACCTGGAATAGTTCTAGCCACTTCTACTAATGTTTTTCTAACATGTTTTGTCAAATCAATTTAATATGCAGCTGTTCCTTCTGTTAGAGGATGCAAATCATGTATTTAGTAGCAGAGTCTTACTGACTTAAAAGCTTGAGTATTAGAATTTTTTTATGAAACCATGTCTAGCATAGAACAGGCTTTTACTGAGTTTTTAATGCATTTTCCTTGTCATTTCCATACTTGCTGCATTATGATGCAGACACAGAATTAAGCACTGAAAATGTGTTCTTCAAAAAGGCAAATAATGTATCTTCTAACAGGCTATTACAAGAATTAAAGCTGTGTACTCATAGGGACAGGAGTGTAGTAGATCATAGTATTGAAACAAATGCGGTAATAAAAGAGAAGCAGTCACAGGTAGTGTGTGCTACAGCTGAGGATGGCAGAAATGGAAATGTACCTGGTTTGTCTTGTTGCTGCTGACATAAGCTCAAAATTTTCACATCTGAGTTTGAGGCAAATACTCTCACATGTTTAAGATAACATCAGATAATTATAAGGTAACATACTGTATACTTTCCATAATTGGAATGTACGTAAAATGCCTAATACCATGTAGTTTGTTCAGAGAGTGTGCTGAAAAACCCCAGTACAAATAAGTCTGGACTATAGAGCTAGCTGACTTTGGTACAGTGACTGTCTTGCAGATAGAAATACAAGGGATCAGGAGGGAAATTATGGAAGGTGAGTTTTTCTATTTAATTTTGGATTTGTGACTGATCTGAAGGTAGTAATTCTTTCATCGATTTTTCTAAATCAATCCACTGAGTAAGTAATGAGAAGAAGGGGTTTTCTATAACGTGAATGAGATTGTGGCAGTTCGTATCTTCTACACTTTCTGTAACAAATGTCCATGGCTGTTGGATGCCATTTGCAAAAATGTTTTAATATCACCTTGTTGAGTCCAGAAGAGTACTCTGTTTCCTGCCTCTTCCCCAATTTGGATGGCGTTACCCTCTTCCAGTTTGGACCTGGAACTAACACGCACAATCCAGCATGCCAGTCTGCACCCTCTCACCAGAGGCCTGCAGGAAAATTTCAGCATTGCTAGGTAACCATGGACTTCCTTGCTCTTGCCCTCTGTCCTGTCTCTCATTCCGTCCTGCCCTGTTTTCTCAGAATAACTGTATTCCCCGTCTTCTCCCCTGTTCCATCCATCCTTTGGCCATATGCTCTGTCTGTCCTCCCCAACCTTGTGAACTACAGGACTAGCAAAGGCTAAGAGTACAGTTCTTAGTACAACTTTATTTTTTTTTCTAAAAGAGAAAGAAATACAAAGTTAGTTTGGGAAATCTGTTTATTATTGTTGAGTAGCTGGGCATTTTATTGGACTTTAGTGTGGTTAAAACATTTGGATGGATAATTTAATGAAGTTTTTGTTATTAGGTCACAAAATGGTAGTGACAACAAAAATATCTATTGGATCTTTTTTTGACTCCCACTATAGAGATTTATTCTAGAATAGTTTGTATATTTTTAAGCTTAAATATGACATTCAAGACAGTACTTGCTTTTTCAGTGGAGGCTTCCAGAAAACAAAGACTTGTCCTGTGTCTCCAAGTATTTTAGTCTTCTGAAAAGTGAAAACTCATATTTTGAGATCTTGCTTCTGTAGTTGTACGCTGCTATAGTGTATCATGATACTATCCTACAAAATTTAACTCTTGCTACTTCTCCATCTTAGTCTTTTTTATTTCAAGAGTTTGACTCTGAAATGGAACTGACTTGCCAGACGTAAGCCATGGTGTCTCTGATGCCTTTTAGTTGCTAGGGTTCTCAACTGAAAGTTTACCTCTATTCTGAAAGTGTATTTGGATGAGGCCACGTCTTCCGTACTTGGTCTGGAAAGAAACTATTGTGTACAGTGACTGCATTGACGGTAGAAATTTAATCTGTGCCTGTCTAGCTCCAAGGTCTGATTTCACCTTATTATGATGAGATACTTCATCCAAATGGAAGGTCACTACCACTGACTCTGTTGCGTACTTTGTACCAAAGAATGTTTCTTTTTGCACCAACGAATGCCTTCCTGCCTCAGATTTCCAGTCACCTCCCTGTGACTCATGAGCAGTCTCATTTTGGCCTTTTTCAAACTGTTCTGCTTACAGCACTCCTTACTGCAGATTTTTTCCTAATGGCTATTTCTCAACTGGAAGGGTACAAAGCACAATAATGGCCAGTACTCCCTAAAGAACTCTTCACAGCAACATCAACTGAAATCAGTTACTGAAGTGGTTTCAAAGTTCCAGTGAAATCAAGGTATTCATTCACTGGTAATATCTTCAAAATTTTACTTTGAGCCTTGCTTTTATTATATCAAAAGAACAACACTATGCAGTCTTCTCTGTGATTTCTGAAAAACAGTTGCATTTTTCAAAAGTGACAAAGTCTGTCTGAATACATAAAAAAACTATAAGTTCCACGCGATCTTTTTGAGTTCTGTCCTGCTGTGATAACGGAGTACATATTTGACTATCTCTCCCATCAAACATGAAGGCTTGCTCCATCCACATTCAAGCAAGACTCTGCCAACTTGGACGTAGAGCAGTTCTCAAAATCTTGAAACAAGCAACGTGATGTTCAGCTGTGGCAAACATATGAAGTTAACAGGATCATATGACAAGTCTAACAGTGCCATTACAGTCTTTTCTGACTAATTATGCTGACACTTCTAATTTCCACCATTCTGAGGGGGTAAAATCTATCAGTTGTCCCCAGTGGAATCTGCATGGACACTTAGAGAAAACAAAAGGGATTGTGAGCTTTATAATTCACCCAAATTCAACTCCAGAAATAACTTGCCTACTTCTGTCTCAGGGCTTGCAGTGCAATTTTCCTGAAATTTCCCTGTGGCTTTTTACCTGCTTCAGTTATACCTAAGATGGCATCATGTGTCATCTGATGACTGTTCACAGTTTTAACCTCCATAGAAAACATTTGAATGTTGGCAAGGGTCGCTTCGAGGATTTTTAATTTTGAGATCCTAATTAGTGTCAACACTACAGAGCAGAATTAATTTTCTTCACTAGTTTAATGCTCTGATAACACAGGAGTAGGTAACCTTTATTGGTAGTCTTTAGCAAAACCATATGTTTAACAGGTTTGAATGGACTTCAAATTTAAAGTGATGAAGGGAAAACCAGCCTTTGCTGCAAAGCTTCAAAAGCTTTGTGATGATTTTTACTTACATATTACTGTAAATGATTATGTGTGAATGATTGTTTACAATACAAAGGTGAGATAATGGCTTGATTTTTATTCTTCTCCTCACTTTTATAGTTATCTTCAACACATGCTCTCAAATTTGAAAGGGGTGTGAAGTAATTTTCGCAAATAGTTAGTGAGTGTATTGTTTTCCCTAACTCTTCATCTGCAGCTTACCCTGGGAAGCAGTGACTCATGTCATACAATGAAGCCATTTTGTAGGGAATGCTTTCCTATGATATGGTGGTGGGTTGTGGTTTATCTTGATAGAAATCAGAATTTATCCATAATAGACATAGAACAGGAACAGGTATATCCATTACATAGGAAGAGAGGACTACTAATATATAACTACTAATAAGAACTACTAATTACTTTCAACGGTTTGAAAAGGGAAAGGAAACCCTACCCAACACTTCTGCAAGAGAAATAAAGCCATTCATTTATTTCAAAAGAAAATCATTATAGCATACCTGTCACAATGCCACTTGCAGTAATGCAGAAGCTGTGCTCCTGTGTGTGAAAGCAGATCCTCTATTGCTTTCAGTTGCAAATCAGCACGCAATTTTCTCTGCGACGACTGAAGTTCATTTCCAGCAGAGATCAGGAATTGGGATGATGATAGCAACGAAAAGAATCCAACACTGCTTTAGTTTGACACAGTATGGCTGGTGCAACACAAAAAGTGTTACAACTATCAGTGGAAATGCTAAAGTGCAGTACTTGTAAGAACTCTGTGGAAAGAAAGGATTTTGTTTCTTGTATACACTGTGAATATTTTTGTCATTTTTCAATTTGCTTTATCTGCTGCAACATACTTAAAACTCCATACCAAAAAAAATGCATTAAGAAAAATCTGTATTGCAAACTTTGACATTCCAACTTTGGAAAGGATTTAATTATGCTTACTTTATAAACTTCGTTTTGACCCTGCATGCATGGACTGATAGTCTTCAGTTGTATAATTGCCAGCTGTTACACGAGACCTTAGCCTCATGTATGCGATGAGATAGATAGGACTGACTGTTTTTTATTTTATTTTCCCTGTTCTTTGTGGACAGTCCCTATCTTTAAAAAAAAATAAAACAACAAAACCTCAGTTCCAAAGTCTATATATAAACACTGTGAGTCCTGACCAGGAAAAAAAATTGTTTTGTAAAACAAAAAAATTGCTTTTCTGAAATGTTCAGCAGTATAATCTCTGAGGATTCGACCAATGGTCTGTATATTTATCTTTACAGTAACCTGAACAGATACATTGGTAGCAGTATTTCTGTTGTCTGACACTGGAAGATTAATGGCAGAAATATACATTAATTATTTTGGGTACTGAATTTAAACACTAAAGTCCTGATTTTTTTTTTCTTTTTTATAACACCTTTTTTCTCAAATCTCTTATCAGCATCACTTCCAAATGAAAATGTTCAACGTTTCTACAAATGGAGCAATAAGGATGGGACTCACCTGTCTAAAGGCAGGCACCTCTACTGTAGACATTTTATTTGGGGAAGTTGCACTAGGAACTCTTAATAAAAGATACTGATATTCTTAGGGAATAACTTGTCTCATTCTAAAGGTTCAAATGCTTAGGCTAGCAAAACACTACTTACTTTTGTTCATGCTCTTTCAATTAACAAGTTAAATCAGCTCAACAAGGGCTCACATGAGCACCCCAGCCACACAACGAAAGTAGTAGGAATGTATGACCAAGAGCAAAAGGGAAGTTGACATAGAATCATAGAATTATAGAATC